>NC_056735.1:937451941-937706650 GCF_019279795.1 Protopterus annectens
CTATCCAGGCATGTCTAAGGGTCAGCTCCCAGTGATTTCTCCTGTCTATCTGATGAATCTGGGCATCTTGGGGCAATGCAGCAATTGCCTGATGTAAACAGACAACCCTCTCCTCCTACCACCCAACACTACAACCTGTGAGAGATGCACTTATATAGCCAAACTGGAAGCAAAGCTCTCTTCACCCAAGAATGGATTAGACAGTCAAGAGGAGAAGGTAAACACTTGCACCACACCACACTCATCACATAGTCCCTCAAAACCTACACCACCAAAGCACACACATAGAAACACAAAACACAAACCTACATTAGCGGAGACTCTCAATAAAAACCTGCCCAAGCATGAGGGACATCCAAAGCAGAAACACAAGCAAACTCCACCCCCCAACACAACCCAAATGACACATATCCCACAAACTCAGTGTGCCACTCAACCACAGCCCATAAGGCATAACAACGTACCCAACACTCTAGTCATAGTTGACTCTATAGTCAGGCACACTGATATTCCATTCACCAGGCTAAACAAGGAGAAAGTTACTGTCAGCTGCCTGTCAGGTGCCAGGATTCGCCACATAACGCATGCACTCAGGTCACTCCACAACAAGTACAAATATGACACTGTCATTGTCCATGTTGGTGTGAATGACCTGAGACGTACCTTCCTGGACTACATGAAAAGAGACATGGAGGAGCTCTCTGATCTTGTAGCCCAGGCAGGTATGACCCTAGCCCTGAGTAGCATCCTGCCATCACCCAGAATGATACCACAGTACAAGGACAAAATGATTGACTTCAACAATTGGCTAAGCTTCTAGTGTCATTCTAAGGGGATCCAGTATTTATCTGCCTGGGACAACATGATTGACAGACCGCAATGCTTTGCCAGAGATGTCCTGCACCTGTCGCCCTTGGGATTTTGGATACTGGCCAAGGCTCTTGCCACCCCTTAGGCAAGGTTCAAATGACAACTTCACCACCGTAACAGGTACAAGCAAGCAAAATCTGAGGTTAATGCTACTCAATGCTAGAAGTCTAAACCTTAAAATGCACTTACTCGAGGCACTCCTTAAAATGGAGAACATCGACATCTGTGCAGTGACAGAGACCTGGTTCAAAGCTCCAGAGAGCACCCATGCATTACCAGGCTATAATTCATACCACACCTTTCAGCCACCAAACCCGGAATGAAGCACTAAAGGTGTAGGCGTGTCCATATTCATTAAGGATATCTACACCTCCAGGCTAGTTGCACAGCATAATGCATCTGAGATTATCCAAGTGCAACTAACTCTGGGCAAGACCACAATACAAATTGCAGCTTGCTACAGACCCCCCCACCATACCCCAGGATTCCCACTCCTCATTTCTTGATACACTGGAAAGTATTAGGGTACAACCCAACACCCTAATAATGGGCGATTTCAACTACCCCACCATTAACTGGGAAAACTACTCATGTACCAACTCTTTTGCTCAACGTTTTCTGGAATTCATAAATTCCAACGCCTTGGATCAACTTATTCACACCCCACCAGCGGCAGCAATATCCTAGACCTGGTCATTACCAACATAGGCAACCGGCGTTCCACACTAGAGGTCAATTCCTCGTTGATCAGATCCGACCACAAGCTAATCACCACAGACATTCACATCCCGCCCCCACCCCCAATTAGGGAAACCACCATAAAAAACTTCTCCAAAGCCAACTTTACACATCTTAAGACAGAAGTGGCAAACTTCATGACACCCATGCAGATGGACAATAGAGGTATGACTGCTGAATCCTACACAAATGCACTTTATAAGCACTTACACGAGTGCATGGATTATGCTATCCCTAATAGAACCAAGATGCTATCCTCCAAAAAAAGGAAGCCAATCTGGTGGTTCTCTGCCATAAACAAACTCTACAACAGAAGAAAGAAACTGTTGCAAAAAAGAGTAAAATCCCATGACTGCAGGAACTCCCTGATCAACCTCAGTAAGAAGCTGAGATCCCTCATAAAATCCTACAAAGCTAGTTATGAAAACAAAATTGCCACTGACTCTAAAGGCAACCACAAAGCATTCTATAGCTATGTCAAGAATTTGAATGGCAACACTCAGATCTGCTCTGAGTTACAGCACAATGGCAGTAAATATACAGAAGCAACTGATATTGCCAACATCCTGGCAGATAGGTTCAGTGCTAACTTTATCCCACTCTCACCCCCTAGAGGTCCCATCTCTATACTGGAAGAATGCAAAGTTCCTGTAATCATGGCTGCACAGGTAAAAAAACACACTCTCCAAAGCCAAGAACACAGCATCCATGGGACCTGACAATATTCCAGGCTGCATTCTACATGAACTACAGAATGAACTGGCACCCTACCTAAGTACCATGTTCAGTCATAGCCTCACCTCAGGCTTTGTGCCCACTGAATGGTGCACCACGTCGTTTATCCCACTCCACAAAGGGCGAGCCACAACAAACCGCGAGAACTACCGCCCCATTAGCCTGATGGACCTAGTCTGCAAGGCCATGGAACATATCATCATGGAACTCATAAACAAAGACACTGGTAATCTCCAAACTCTGAACCCTACCCACTTCGGATTTGTAAAAGGCAGATCATGTCTCCTAAACTTGATTGACTTCTTTGAAGCAGTCACCAAAGCCATAGATGAGGGTAAGGTGGTTCACACACCTTATCTAGATCTCACCAAAGCTTTTGACACCATCCCCCACTCTGAAATTATAGATAAGCTCAATAAACTAGGCATAAATCCCTATGTCACAAGATGGGTTGTCAGCTGGCTCATGGACAGAACCCACACTGTGAAAGTAGCAGACTCCAAATCCGACTTCAGACCAGTGACAAGTGGAGTACCACAGGGTTCAGTCCTGGGTCCTTTCCTGTTTGGTATCTACTTCTCTGAAGTACAGGCTAACACAGAAGGTCTTTGGCTAGCAAAGTTTGCAGATGACTGCAAACTAGGAGCCATAATCGAAACTCCTAACGATGTGGACATACTACAAAAGAGCCTCACTGAGACAGATGCCTGGTGTCAAAGCCATGGCCTGAAGCTCAATGCCAAAAAGTGTATTGTCATCCCCTTTGGTAAAAACTCTGTACCCATGAACTACCACATAGCTGGTAGTCTACTTAATGTCGAAAAATGTGATAAGAGACCTTGGGACACAGGTGGACAGTAGTCTCACCTTTGATAATCACATCGCCACAGTGGTCAGGAAATCCTTCTACTTGACTCACCTCATCACAAAAGGTTTCTCATCCAGAAAAAAAAGCGTCATTGTTCCCCCTCTCTTCATCACTCATTGGACCCATTATAGAGTACAGTGCCCCTTTTGGTATGTACCTCACAAGACATCTACAACAACTGGAAAGGCCACAGAAATATCTCACAAAGAGGATTGCTGGCCTCAAACAGATGCACTATGCAGACCGTCTCAAAAAACTCCAGCTTTACTCCGTCGCATATCACCTACTCAGAGGCGATCTCTGCCTAACATGCAAAGCTATGTCAAACCCAGAGCTGTTGGACATGCTCCACTTAAAGAAATCCCAATCCTTCCGAGCTACACGCTCTAGGGACCTAAACCTTGTCACCACAATAAACAGAACATGCTGGAGGGATAGATTCCTGTCCCAGAGACTTCCCATACTCTGGAACAGACTATCTATCTATGTCAAACAGAGCTCCTCAGTAGCACTCTTCAAGAAAAATCTTGATGATTGGATGGGAAATAAGAAATCCTCCCCAGGGATCACTTCTGTGGCTCTGCTCGACAGGGGCACAGGAAAATAATTTTCTTGGGTGGCGAAAGCCAGGGCACATTTCTGGCTAGGCTTATATAGGCCCTAGGGCCAATAGCCTAGTACCTACCTATGAACCTATGAACAAAATCATTGCAAAAAAATGGTATCCTGGTACACAGGTCTTTCTCTCTCTTTCTTTCTTTCTACCCCCCTTTCTCGCTTTCTTCTCCATCACTGTGTGGGTGAATGGAAACATTGTAGTAATGTTTCATTGAGAAACTTTATCACATTAGAGCATTTTAAAGCATATTCAGACATGAAGTACTGGTGTTGTGCAGTGCTTATGTTCCTGAAGTATTTGTCATTTTTATATACTGAAACAGCTAAAACAGCAAACAAAATGGTAATAGTTCATATAACAATTTAGTCTGATAACTATGGCATATTTAAGTAATTGGTTAACCAATTCAGGCCATCAGTTAGCTCATTTGTGCCTAAACTATACAAAAGAAAGTTGGAGTTATGAACTGATGTTTTACTGGGATAACAGTCGAAAAGTAGGAGAACTAGTCAGTCAAAAGCTTCCACTCATACTTTAGATAATTAACCAATAAATGTACTAATTGTACTCCAGCCATCCTTAGTTTTGTCAGTGGATAACATGGTACAACCTCTGGCAGCAGTTAAATGCATCAAATTTAAGAATTTGACAGACATCCAATTTCAGTAATTCTTTGTTTTTGTTTCTTATACTTCTATTTCCCAATACTTGTCTCACTGCTTCTCATGCAGATTATTTTACAAGGATTTTCATATAGTAATTAAAGAATTTACAGATTTCAGATCTTCTTTTCCAAAAGTGGTTTTTTTTCATAGTTCTGTGTCAAGTTTATAGCATGATTTACTTCTTAAATTAACCATACTGTCACTCAAGTAGATCTTTAGTATTGGCTGCATAACAGAGGTTGTGTAAGTCATAGAATGAATGTTTTCATGAAGAGAGCAGCATCAGACAGAGACACTTGTGCTGGACAGCAGAAGTTTGAGTACAAGAAACAGCAGTGCTTAGGACAAGCTGCAGATATTGTGGCAAACCTGTATTGCTGTTAAATCCAGTAGAAATAATGCCAACCAGTGAAAATGTCTGCAGAGAACAAGAGGGAAGTGCACATGAGTAAAATTAAGTCCTTATCTGCAGTAGCATTAGCTGTGTGTTACACCCTAGCCAATACAGAACACCTCCATTATGAACATGTTCTGGATGAGGTTGTGGCACAGTTCTCTTTATTTTCAAGGCTCATAGGTCAGTGATAGGCTAGATGCCATTGTGGGTCATTTTAAGCCTAGCAAATGTACCTTTCAAAGATGAGAGTCAAAGCCTGTACCTTATATCTTGGCGGTAAAGACCTTAACCATGTATGCTGTCTCCAACCCCTTTTTATCAACACTCGAGAGGAAATTGGCTTGATGCTAATAAAGAAATATTTTCTGTCTTACATCATTTTCATGTGCTCTCTTCTCCTTTATCATAACAGGCTTAAAGAATGCTACCATGTAGAACATACAGTTTTATTGAAATAAAAACAGCAGTGTACAGTGGCATATATTATCATTTTCAGCAGCTCAGAACAGTTTTATTCCTGCACACTATTCTGAAGCAGCCCAGCTACTGGATGATGTAGTCGATAATATTTCAAAGGCCAGCTCAGTGTCTGCTTCACTGTGCAATACTCTAATCTCATTATAAAGCAGCAGGGGGTTGGAAGGTCTTTGACAGACGTGACTTTGGATCTATAAATGAGCTTGATAAAGGCTAGGAATGTCCATTTAGCAGTCTTCCATTGCCTGGGGAACTGGAATATTGCTTACATGGATATCAGCAAGCTGGAATACAGACGCTAATGATCGGTGTCTACACACACTGACTGCTTCATGTTAAAATGCTGTTCTGTAACCCCTTTACAGTATCATTTTTCAGGAAGCAGACAGAACCTGCAATGAAGACTCTTAGACAGTATTGACTGATGGGAAACAAATAAGTCACTGTATTGAAACTCACTGGAAGAGACTGCAGTGATACACTAAAGCATGGCAGTTTTGAAAAGACGTTTGATAAAATCAATCACTCATATTAGTTTCCTGTCACCCTGTTTATGTGTGACATACAGAAAAATACATCAGTAATATATCTCATAGTAATTACCTGTTCTATGGTATGCACCACACAATTATGAGAAGGCCATTTATTCTGCAAGACAGTCTGCATTTACCAGTGTGTGATAACCTACAGCATGAAGGGATGTTCTATGTCACAAGTAATTTCACTCATTATTACCTTTAGCATTACCCTCCACCAATCATCATGCTTAATAAGGGTTTCATGCCAAAAAATTACTGTAAAAAGTACAGCTCATTTCAAACTATAGGGTTTAGAATAAACCAAGGAATTAAATATTTTAGAAGGTTCAACGGCACAAAGAAAATACATAGTTATCATGATTTTAATCTATTTTTGAAAAATATATTTCATCCCTAAAAGGGTATAAACATAAGTAAATATCTTTAAAAATGTTGACTAACTTAGATTGTGTTTTTATTTTATTTATTTTATTTTATTTTATTTTATTTTACATTTGTTGACCCGGTTAGTCCGACTGAGCTAAGTAGCCCTTTTTCAGCAGAGGCCTGGGGAGAAAAGCTCCACAGTTTCATAGTTTTAGTGTTAAAAGTGTCAGCGGGTTACCTTGTACATATACAATGAAATACATTTTATCAAAAAAAATAATAATGAAGAAAAAAAACATAATAAGCATACAAAAGAGAAATTATTCGATACAAACATTTTCAATAAACAGTGAAGAGAGTTCATAGTGTATGTAGTTATTTCATGAGACATGTGACATTAGAAATGGCGATAAGAGATCGAGAAGAAGAGTGATACTTTGAAGAGGTTTACGAGCTAAAAAGGTTTGACGCTTTGGTGATTACATATGAATTAATGGGCTACATCAGGGAGGATGAGTGCAGAGGCGGGACCAGTGAGTTTTGAGGTACTCTCTAGTGGCACTTTTGAATTGATTTGGATTGGGTCACTGGCATGGCTCCTTTCCTAACAACATGAAGTAGATGAGGTATTGGTTAGCTTGACCTTGCAAAAATGGCACAGAGGTTGTAAACAGTTTTTTAAAAATGCCTCCCAGGGCCAGTGTAGTAGATTGAATATTGCTTGAAAGTATATATGTTTCACATTACAGTACTACAGCCAGAACATAGTATATAATATGTTTATATTACAGTGCTACAGCCAGAATGTAGTATGTAATATGTTTCACATTACAGTACTAAAGCCAGAACGTAGTATATAATATGTTTCACATTGCAGTACTATAGCCAGCATGTAATATACAATATGTTTCACATTACAGTGCAACAGCCAGAACAGTCTACTAGCCAGAGATTATAAAACTAAACTGGCTGCTGTTAAGGCATCTCTTAACATACATGGCTGTAGATGTAGATCTCATGTCTTAAAGGTCCTGTATGTAGTGTCATGGATGTAAACATACCACTTTCCAGTGATGAGATACATCCTTTAGCACAGCTGCTACCATCTGCAACTGTCCAGACCCAGCACTGATGAGCAGATCCTGTAAAACAGAATGCATACTTTTCTCTTACTGCTAACTTTCTGCACCATCATGGGTCTGTCCATGTGACTATGCATCAAAGGAGCAAAGCACTCCAGAGGAGCTCCTCTGCACCAGTATACACAGGCCAGGGCACAGCAGAACTCTTATGAAAAATGAATAATAATAGAGAACAAAAATATGCAAGAGAAAACTCTTATTTCAATAAGAACTGAAGGCAACAGCAGTACCTTGTGTTTACAGAAGTGCCCAGCAGTTTAACTGTCTTAATTATTTGCTCCCTTACTTTGCCCATGGGTATCTTTCACCCTCTGCACATTTGTTTTCTAGGGTAAGTGGTTGCAGTTATTGTCATGTGCACCTTTCATGCAATTCCAAAGTATAAATGCAATGTAAAAAATAAATGTTATTAATAAACGATCCATACGGGCTACTAAAGGATTAACGGTAAAAATCTTCTCAGCAAAACAACCCTAATAAAAGTATTAATACATGCGTTACATGATGTTGCATTTAATTTTTATAGTAAAATAACAACTCCCAATGAATATTACTAAAAATCAAACAGCTTTCAAATATCTGTTAAACTATGCATTGCATAAGCAATATATGTGGTAGTTTTAACCATCATGATGAAATTCTTCACATGATACCATGGATTTTTATAGGATTTCTGGTGTTTGAAACACTGATGATAACATGGAAATTATTTCTCTCTCTCTCTCTCTCTCTCTCTCTCTCTCTCTATATATATATATATATTTTATTTTATTTTTATTTTTTTTTTTAACCGGGCTAGGGTCAACTGGATACATGTCATTTTCAGTGGAGGCCCAGGGAGAAAATCTAGAGCTATCTAAATGGTTAGTTACATAAGAGGGATAGAGAGGCAAAGAGATATGTATTAAGATAAATAAGAAATTTAGCACGTGTGTGTTATTGTGTGTGTTTATATATAGTATATATAGCCATATCTCAGGGTGGAAAAAAAAAATAAGTAGTAGGTAAAAGGTTATAGCAGGAGAGTGGGAGGAGGCAAGATCAAAGCAAGATTGATGAGATGCAAGCAAGAGTGTGTGCTGTTATGCTATATATATATCTATATATATATATATATATATATATCTATATATATATATATATATATTTACACACACACACACACACACACACATATATATATATATATATATAAATATTTATATATATATATATATATATATATATATATATATATATATATATATATATATATATATGTGGGTTTATGTCATATTATCAAGTTTGCAGAAACTCAACATTCATGTGGTCAAGACTATCCCCCGGATTTACTAATCTTCCGTGTAAGACTAGATTAGTCTTACATGGAAGCGCCAGTGTAATAGTATGATGGCAGAGAGCCATGCATATTAATGAGGGCATGCTGCCTCAACTCTAAAGCTTACATGGAGCATGGACGAGTGTAGGGGACGTGTCAGACTGCCGAGCAGTCCAATAATCTACACCCCTGCAATGAAGAAACGCCGCAATTTTGTGTTACATGAGCGAGTCCGCTCACATGTGCACAATGTAACTCTACACTCCCCCATATGTTAAATAACTGACAAAACTAAAAATAAAAAGAATTTTTTTCTTCCGATATAGCTGCCCGTATTTGCGTGGGTTTGCGCGGGTTTGCCCATTGCTTAGCTACAGTTAGCAGCTTAGACACCAGAAGAGGATAATATGAAAAATAGATGCAAATTAAACAAAATAGCAATAGCTTAGTGGTTAGAGCCTTTGCACAAAGTGGCGGCATTCCCGGTTCTAGTCCCACTACTGCACGTTCCATTTTCTGTGGCAAATCTGTACACAAAAATATTTCCTGACATTTTTTATGTATAAGTTTTGTAAAAAGCATTGAAATGTTAAATGTAGTAGTGAATGAATTATATATATATATATATATATATATATATATATATATATATATATATATATGAAGGTGAAATGGCTATGCATTCTGAGGCATGAGTACCCTGTTTTAAGCAATATAAAGCACTGCTAAGCACATTTTACCATTATTGAGCATATTTAAATACAATTGCACATAGCTGCACACCACGCTAACCAGCGCAACCACAAAGTATTTGTGCATAGCTGTGCACCGCGCTAACTAGCGCAAGTCGGGCAACGTTGGGCAATGTCGGGCAATGTCGAGCAACGTCGAGCAATGTTGAGCAATGCTGGGCAAAGTCTAGCAAAGTTGAGCAAAGTCGGTTAAAAACACTCACACCTCCTTTACTGTACCTTAACCAGTCAGGTCTGCCCAAAAGGAAAATAAAAAGCAGTGACAGGGCTCAAACTCAGGATACTGTGCACTATAGTCACAGTACTTAACCACTAAGCCATGACAGCACTTCACAAACATGCACTTTCAGCAGACACATATCTATCAAAGGAATTTTAAACATTGCCAACATCAGCTAAGCAAGTGTGCCTACAGCTGAGTTTTTCCAAAATTGGCCAATCACAAATAAGTGCGGGAAATGAGGCATATTTAAGCTCCACAGGCGGGAATACTTGCTATAACTGGTTGTAGCTTCCTTCTGCAGTCAGCATGGCTGGTGTTGGAGAAAGCACTCAATTTAGAGCGCAACGCTGGGGCATCCAGGAGTCCAAATTAATGGTTTGGCTCCTTGTCCACAATCATGAGGAAAGACTCCTGTGGGGCCAGTAACTATAAAGGCCTGGAGCAGTCTTGCCCATGATCTCACCAGTGCCACTGGTGTTCCTCGGACTAGTGAGCAGGTCAGGCACCATTATTCTGACCTGAAGTGACGTAGGGAGGATCAGCTGGACCAGTGGATCCAGGAATCCCTTACGATGCCTAATGCCCCAGTACTGAGTAAGTAGCCATTGTAGTAAGTAGTTAAGAATTG
This sequence comes from Protopterus annectens, assembly GCF_019279795.1. Classification (NCBI taxonomy): domain Eukaryota; kingdom Metazoa; phylum Chordata; order Ceratodontiformes; family Protopteridae; genus Protopterus; species Protopterus annectens. The sequence continues at coordinate 937,462,279 of NC_056735.1, forward strand.
CTATGCTTGTCTATACTATGGATAGGTATGTCTCAATATCACTGCATTTACTTCACAGCTGCAGGTGTCCGGGCTATGAACCAGCAAGCCCATGAATATAGGCTGCAAAGGCTGCATCATGAGGCAGGTTTGTAATTATTCTGCATGTACTGTTATATAAAATAAATGAGAGAGCCTTCAAAAAGTCTTTTGACCCAGTAAATAAAGGTGTAATAATCCTTTAATAAATGTATGATTCATGGAGTGCGTCTGTGTCATTTTCTTTGATATGTTGTTGTACTATTGCATTCTACATATAGTAGTGTTGTATTAAGCAGTGTCAACCCACACTTGGGTAGGCCCATATAACATGGATTAAAGGAGTGCCATTATCTTGTATGCATATGTACAGCCCTCAACTGTTGGTTCATGGCCAGCATGCACAGGTTAATCTGGCACATGAGTAGCTTGGTATTGTGTTCCCCAGAAATGTCAGTGTGCTGCCAGAAATGTAGGGAGCTGTTAACATATAACTGGTACTTTCACCTGAATATATCTAGAAAATTATATGAAAGTAGATCTGTCAGTGTACCATCTTAGCAGTAGTGTGTGTGAGCAATTCCCAAAATATGTTGCAGTGACATCTGCATCTTGTGCAGTTTGTATGTAAGATACAGCTCATGTATATAATTATTTAGCAAAATCCAATTGCACAATATAAGGACATTGGGTAGTGTAATAATACATGTAAGGGACATATAACTGCAGTCAATAGGAATGTAATGAAAACTAGAAGGATATATAAGTTGTTAATTGAGCTATCTTTTCCCACCCTACTGTATGTGCATAAAAAATGCAATTCCACACCTCAGTCGGTATGTCTAATCTAAAAACATTTGTTGGGACATATGTCTCATTGGTTTATAAATATTTGCATTTATTTCTATGCATGTGCCCTGTGAAAATACCACAATATTGGTGGCCTGTTGCCATCAATTGAACCTGCATGCTGTTGTAATGTCCACTAATGTTCTATATATGCATGTGTTCTGCTTGCTTTTCAACTGTTGAAATTCTGGTGTGTTGGTTTAATGAGAATACTTCTGCATGCTGTTATAACTAATTGGGAATGCTGTTGACTGTTACTAACCCATATCTTTATTAAACTCTCCAAACATAGTTCGTATGGGAAGGCCGGTCCCAGCGGACCCACCTGTCCCACCTCAGCTGGCCATGGCACCTGGCACCAGCACATCTGGTGCCCAGCCTGGGACCTTCTCCTCCGCTGGCCCTGTGCCACCTTTGGGTGGAAGCGCTGCAGGGGATGGGGCTCAGCCCCCCCCATACAAGCATGGGTGGAGGGGCACCTATCGCCCTTTGAACGGTCCGGGCTGTGGTGCGTAGAGAGATTGAACGTTCTGTTGCAGAACCTCTACGCCAGCTTGAGGCCTGAGTGGTGCAACTCCCTGGTCAGCCTGCCCCTCCTACACAGCCCCCAGCACAGCCTCCCTCTGGGCCATGAAGGTGAAGTGGTGACTGCCCATGGGTGGGGACCTCAGTCCCACTGTTTCCATCTGGGGGCTCATGGGCTTGAGATTTCCAAACATTCCTCCCCGTCAAAGGTGTTCACCCACCACGTGTCATATACCGCCCCTGTATGCATCTTGTTTGTCTTGTCTGTTTACCTCCCCAACCCACCTCCCCTAATATACCTACTTCCCCTACCCCACATTCCACTCTCACCTGAAAAAAAAAAGGGCAAGCTGCTCCCAAAAAAAATTACACACCATACATAGCTGCCCATTTTGCACACATGTCCACTGGACACATGAAATGTTATTTAACTGGCATTACAACATACTTTGTTGTCCTCACCCCTCTCTCAGGGGATGAAGGGTTCATATCTACCTCCAAATTTATTGCATATGCACAGCTGTTGCTGTTGAAGAAATGGGCAGCTATGGACCTTCCCTACACCTGTCCGGCACATCCCAAGCTATTTTTACATACTGTCTTTCCCTCTTTGTGCCCCTTTTTTACCACTTTCCTATCTCCCCATTTTTCTTTTCTTTCAAAGAAATTAGTGCGGGGTGAGTGGGAGTAAGCACTATTAAGCAGTAGTTAGCGGGTTTGCGAGAGTTTGCACTTGTTTGCACTTGGCTAAGCAATGCGCAGTAATGCGCAAACCCACGCAAACCTGTTTACAACTGCTTAAAAGTGCCTTAGTCACTCTGTATGTGAGGGCCCTTGTTCTGCTCAGGAGCAAAATAAAACACCTCTGTAAGTCTCGAACCCTGGACCTTGCACACAGTACACAACATGAAGTACCACTAAGCCACGGTAGATATACATCAAGTTGGTGCTTAAATAATTATATCATGCATCAGAATGAGTGAATGTAAAGGAAAATTAGGAATATTATACCACACAACTTGTTCTGTGGATGTTGACCAACAGTTGTTGTGGGATTTCATTACATGACTGTGATAAGAGAAGCAGCCATTCTAGCAGGAAATAATGTTACACCATCACTTTACATCCCCACACAGTATCACAGCAGGACAAACACTGGCATATCTGTTTAGGGCAGAGGCCATACCTCCCAACTGTCCCTAATTTTCAGGGATGTCCCTGATTTTGACACAAATTTTAGCTCTGTCCCTCTGAATCCCTCCTAAAACTACTGACTTTGGCCAGAAAGGTGGTGAATTACACTTAATGAATAATGACAATAATTAAGAGTTAGACACTTCTTTTACTTCAGAAAAGGTGTATTAATTCATATACTCTGATTCTCTCAATATTTCAACCTAATGGCACTAATATTTTAAAGGTGTCCCTGATTATCCCTGACTTTTTCTTGACTTTTCCCTGAGTCTGTTCAAATATGTACCTGATTGGTTGAGAGGTCTGGCAGAGGCAGAAACACAGAGGCATATTAGCCTTCCTGCTGTTACACACTGTGCAAATAGCTTTGGAAGGAGTTTCAGAAGCATACCCTTATGTAGGAATACAACATTGAAATACAAATGGATGTAGCCATGTACTGGTAGCAACCAACTGTAAGAATGCCATTGCTCTATTACTGAAAAGACCTGTGTGGTGCACAGACAAAAAATAACAGGCTATTCTCTGGCTATCATGTGGCTAGGTCCACAGTTGGGAGTTACACAGACAGAATACTTGCCTTGATAAACTAACATGTACACAGCAATCCTGTAAGTCCAGCAAGATAAAATCCACACAATACTATTTACACTCTCTGTACTTCTGCAACCCTACCCAAATGTAGAATATACCTGTGTGTTCAGGGTCTACCAAGGATGTAGGTAAGCATACTCGCAGTACTGAAATGTGTCCAGCATTTCTGAGCAGCTTGTGCTAATGTCAACACTAAAAAAGTACAAACTGTTTAGAACTGAGTAAATGAATATTCACAGTATAGCAGTTCACAAACAATTCTTGTGCCAAAGGAATACATCTCTATAACTAGCTTTGTATGGCAGTTAATTGTAACAGTTGAAAATAAAGTACATCTTTCCATGTATCTTAGGTTAGCATTTTGAGGGTGAGTACATTTCTACACTGACAAGTGGGTACTGGAAGCAGCAACATTAGGTCTGAGTACAAAATGTAAATCTCTGGCTACACCTCTGGCTTCTGATATAAGAACTATACCAACCTTCTGTCTTAAACAATGATGTTCACACCAAACAAGGATGATCTCCATCTTGGAAAGCTGAAAGGGCCATGCCTACATGAGTCAGCAAATTATAGTACTGGGTTGCTATGACAGTGATTACTGCAATTACTACACAGCAGGCTGCATGCAATTAGCAAATGGTGGCCACTAACTGGTGCAGAGGCCATCACATGCTCATGTGCAAATTCCTACAAAAGCAGGCTGCAATCTCTGCCAACAAACCCAATCACTCTATTGCAGAGACTGACAGAGAGAGAGAGAGAGAGAGAGAGAGAGAGAGAGAGAGAGAGACAGAGAAAAGGAAAAAGAAATATTACCAAATTATACAAAGGAAAGGTATGTGACACATATGTATTTACTGGTATGTAGTAGATGTTATTAAAGAATAGTCTACATAATGTGAAACATTCATATGTGGCAGCAGTACTTCTTTATGCACAGATGTTCTGCTTAACTACTGCTATGGACAATACTGTGTGTACCTGTGGGCAGTGGGACATACCTGTGAAATGTGTAGCTCAGCATTAAATGTCAAAGATCTGATCCATGTTATCTGAGTTCTGTACAGTAGTGTGACCAATGGCTGTTTGGGGGATTAGCGCTGACATTATATAAACATGGGTGTGACAGAACAACACATGCATGATAGTCATATTAAAGTGTAGCTTAACATTGGCAATTGCTGTAGCAGTCTAGTATGCTTATCTAGCATCTGTTGCCATATATGCCCCCCCATTAATGTTAGTCTGTGTTCATATGTGACACCTGTTTGTGTTGCAGCAAGGCCCAACAGTTCAGCTGTGAGGTCCAGGGACTTACAACAGTGTGGACCATGTGTGTGTATGCCACACACATACGGATAAATATATATGTGTCATATATATTTACATCTGTATATGTGCATAGAGCAGGGGACATATTGCAACTGTTTGCGAAGGGGGGAGATATATATGTTGGCAAAGGTTAGTATGCACATATTTGTATGTAGGTTTTAGTGTGTGACAAACAAGACAGCATACAGTGCTGGTATATGACATATGGTGGTTAAACACTGTGGGTGGTTTGTTCAGTTTGCAATGTTGAAGCCAGTAAGGCCTGCTAAAGCTACCTGGGCTGTGAACACCTTCAATGCATTTATCCCAAGACTGTGCAATTTTATTACATTACTGTACACCTTACATCCTTTGTATAATTGATATTCTCACTATGAAAGGTGAAATGTATATGTGCCTACATATATATGTATATGTAGACAAATGGATGTGTATATGTATATGTATATATATATATATATATATATATATATATATATATATATATATATATATATATATATATACATATATATTATATATATATATATATATATATATATATATATATATAGTAATATATACTCATACACACCTACATCTACTTGTTGCAATAGATTCTCTGTACTGTTGACTGACTGTGATGGTCAATATGTTTGTGAATATGTCAAAGATATGTATCTGTGGGATAGCTTAGTGGGAAACTGTTTATGTTATGGTATTATGGGTCCTTGTTTTGATCCTAGCAAAAGCTGTGTATTCTGTTGCTAGGCAGAACAAGTGCTATTGCATACAGTGTGATTAAGTCCCTTGGTTTTAACTAGGGTGTGTCATTGGAGGCTAAAGCACTACATCTATGATTATTGATTGGTACCGATGTTGAATTCAAATTCTGTATGTACTGTAGTATTAATTGAAGCTCTGGGCCTGTACAGCAAAGTATGGTGTATGTCCACATTGCTTGCATCCACTGTTTTGTGTGGTCCCTGTATTCATCACAGATTATATTTCTCAAGATTAAGGTTGTATAAGTACTGACACACAGTACTATATAGTACACACTGTAAGCTTATCTGGGTTGTCATACCTTTGTGTCCTGTAATTATGTCTGATGTGTGTGTGGGTATGTCTGTAACATGTCCTTTGACATATGTGTGGTAATACATATAACTGCGTATCTAGCAACATGCATAGTGTACTTCAGCAGTATGTGACCTATATTCCCAATTGTGCACATATTTTGGCCACGTGTTTGGCATTAACAAGTTGTGTGGTATAATAGTAATACATTTACTGGACCTTACACTGATTGTGATGGATGATATATTTCTTTACACATCAGCTTGATATATATCTGCTGTTGCTAGGTGGTGCATCGTGTTGCATACAGTATGCCAGGTACTCTTGTATAGTCTTATATAGTGATTTTATTTTGTTGCTGTGCAGAACATGGTTCATTAGATAGAGAGTGAGCAAGGCACTTTCAAGCAGTTGTGAGATGAGCAGTGATAAGAGGCAGTTACAGTGTTTCACTCTCGGTTAGCTTATAGGTTGCTATATATGGCAGTTCAGTGATATCTGTACTGTATAATGTTAAATGTGCCATATGACTTGCTCAGACATATTATTTTATTTATGTCTTCCAGGGATCATGGCCCACCACAGGAACCCGAGTTACAGTAGTGCTGAAGATGATATCATTACTAGCAGTATGATTCAGCTCTACAGTCTCATGTTCTCACGGACCAGCCAGGACCAGCAGGAGTGTACTGCAATGTGGCAAGATGTTGTCCACAGGGTCAATGAGGTAGGCCTGCATAACTGGACATATGAGCAGGTACACCACCACTGCAGTGATCTTCTCAGACATGTCCGTCAGCGTGCCGCTGATGTGCGTAGACAACAGCTTGCAACAGGAGGTGGTATTAATATCCATCCCCCATCACCAGAGTGGAGGAGCTGCTCATGAGCCTGGTGGCACCTGCCCAACAACAACAGCAGCAGCAGGTATACACCATGATGGAGGTTGGAGCCACCCAGCAAGCACACATGGAGCATGCAGGTAACATGGCATATTTGTAGACTACTGTTCTCTGTATTGGTAGATCATGCATATGTGAGATGTGGAGTGTGTCGTTCAAAAATGTGGAGCCTATTGTTGTGCAATACTAATCATTTGGAACATAATCTGTAGCCCTGTGAATGTAAACTGTTGTTGTACTGTAAGATTGCAAACACACAGTAGCAATGCCACAGTTGTGGCCACTAACAAACTGTCTCATCTCTATGTAGGTCCCTCTGGGGTGACATCAAGGCAGCGGACAGATGCTGGTGAGTGTGTTCTACATTTATTATTGTAAATAAAAAGTCCATGTCATAGTTAAGGTGTAGGCCATGTACACATGTAACACACCTACCCATAATGCATGCTGTGCATGTTTGGTGCAAGAGCACACACATCTCACTAATGTGATTAGCTGCCTCAAACACATGCAATACCCAGACCATCTCAAGCAAATGTGGCTAGATTGTAGTGACCATTGGATAGGCACAGTTAATACTCAACATGCACATAACATACACATCTATGTCATACACAGAGCATTTTAACATGCTACACATAAAGGATTCCCAAACCTTCTGTAAAGACACAATCTAGTATCCAAAATCTCATCCACACATTACACATAATATACCTGAGGGGTAGAGGCCTATCCTGGGGCATTTAAACACTCTGCAACACACTACACATTCATGTCAGGGAATGCTCCTTATTGACCTCCTTACAAACTCACGTAACAACTGGTTGTGAAATGGTGAATTCAGCCAAGGTTGTACAGTTCCAGCACAGCATGATTAGTGCTGGTTTGTGAAACATTTGTAGCCTTGAGTGACCACCTGATGCTTCATGATGATGGCCTATGGTAATATACCCCATCCAGTTATTGTAACCACAGTACTACACATAGCTGTCATTGCTCCACACCATAATGATGCATGTGTTCACACATATGCACCTCTAAACAGTATGCATACCAATCACCATTTGCACAACTGACACATATATGTCTTGTGATGCTATTGAGTGGCTAGGTCATATGACACATATTGGGTATGTGTAGTGTTTAAATATGAAGTTGTGTTTTAGCATGCCATGTCATGTATGAGACTGGCATGTCCACAATATGATCTACACTCACCATACATACCGTACATTGGGTATGTGGCCGAATGGTATTCCATCAATTATCCATGCACCACTGATGATGTTGTGTGAATACTCATCATGCATGTGCTAAAAATGTGTCCACAATTATTTGCTAAAGACACAGAGGCTGTTGTCGGCATTGGATACCTATCTGACACACAGATACACATCCAGTAATGGTATGTACACCTGTAAGTTATGGTGCACAGTACATTACATGGTTATGAACACCTGCACAGCAATGGTTTGTCCATGTATGTATTGTGTTCCAGGGAGAGGGCCATCACCTAATAACAAAACACATGCATCAAAGCCATGTATACTGTTAGTAACAAGGACTGGCTACACTTGAACTGCATGCTGTTGAGCAACACATGTCCTGCATGCTGACATGTGTGATATGACTGTTTTGCTTGTGATACTGTACCCCACCATCACCTGCTATTGTTTATGTTCTGTGATTGCTGGTGTTGTGTGTGTCTGCTTTCGGTAGGAGTGTAGTTTTGTGTGTGTGTGCATGTGTGCATGTGTGCATGTGCGCATATGCACGTGTGCATGTGTGCATGTGCGCATGTGTGCATGTGTGCATTTGTGCATGTGTGCATGTGTGCATGTGTGCATGTGGTCTGAAGTCATATTCAGGTCTTAAAGTGTGTTTCCTGTTTTCCTGTCACAGGTGGCAAGGTGAGGCTGGTTCAGTACAGCAGGGAACCTGATGTCACTGAGACAGACAGTGATGATGAGGATAGGTGTGTTGAGGCACAGGCAGGTTTGTCAGGGTCTGTTGTTGGGCCACCAGTTGACAGTACACAAGTCTCCACACCATCCATGCACACAGTCATACTGCTTGTACATCCATCATCACCATTGCCCTTAGCTGAGGGACAGTGTATGGTTGGCACTGGCCAGGACAGTGTGATATCTATGGTACATGTATCAGGACACAGCAGCCATAGCCAGATGTCTGGAATGGTACCACATAGGCAGATGCTCAGGGGTTCTCGTCAGAGCAATGCTGGTCATCATGCCCCTGGCAGATGTGCCACACCTCTTTCTACCACACGCATGTTCCAGGCTGTCATGGAGGCACAGACACGAATGGAGCGGTACACCAGACAGGGGCTAAGGGCACAGAGGGCTCATTACACCTCTGTAAATGACAGTATCCATGACCTAGCAAGTGCCATACGTGACTACACTGAGGTCATTGCTAGACGGTGGGGTGAGACATTGGATGTCCTCCACAATGTCATGTCCATGTGTCAGGACAGTGCGGGATGGTTGAGATGTCGACATGGATGTATGCCAGCAACATCACCAGCTGGAGGTCGCCGTGGATGTCCAGCAAGTCACAGCTGCTCCCGTAGTGCCAGTACCAGCCCCAGCAATGTTGGGGGGGGGCTGTCCATAGACCATCCTAGCAGACCACGGGCATGTGGCTCTAGCCAGTCCCAGCAGGGACCTGGATCCAGTGGACATATGTCAACCTTTTCGGATAGTACCCAATCTGGATTAGTACCTGATACTGTCTGTAGCACCCCTGCCAGGCACAGGTTCTGTTTCCATGGCCAGAGATGGTGATCTGTAAAGCCTGCCAGGTACAGTCTGTAGCTGTCTCACAAATCCCTGCATATGGCAGCCGCATGGTTGAACTGTGTGCATGCAGACACACACACATAAACCAGAAAACTAGGGCAAACACATACCCACGCACATGACATCAACATTGGCCCATAACAGTACTCATGGCCCTCACACACACACGTCGATTGTATGGCTCAGTGTAGGCCTCTGGCAAACCAACAACACACCCTTTGCATATGATGAAACCTGTGCCACCTCCTGTCATCTGTAACATTGATGCAGGAACAGGATAACATGGTGCTGATGCACAGGGTGACTTTAATAAAGTATAGCAATGGTTTGATGTGTACCATGTTGTCAGCAGTAAAGTGTAATGATATCATTGAAGGTGTAGCTGAGCAGGCATGATGCATGAAAGCTGTAATTAGAAATGTTGTATTGTTTTCACCAGTGTTTATTCCAACTGTGTTTTGTTTGTCCATGTGTCACTTGGCTGATGTGTGTAGTGTCAGCATGCATTATACAGTGGACAGTAAGTGTGGGGTGTGTGCAGCACACGTTTGCAGTTGTCCATTTGTAAACATGGTGGAGGTGCACTGTCTGCATGTACATGCATATTGGACACATGGGCAGGGTGACATGCCCTGTATTGGCCAGTGTTAACACTCCATAGTTTCTATTGGTGGCCGGTATGCATTGTACTACACACATTTTGGAACTTGAGTACACATGTGTGTGTATGACACGGGTTGACACTGTGCTGTGGGTGATGCTGTTGTTGCTATCTGTCATTGGTTTGCATTACTAAGATTAACACTGTCACAGCTGCATAATCCTTTAGTAATGCACACTGTTCACCTACAGGGTTGCATGGACCGTGCTATCACAAACACAAGAAATTCTCACTTATACAGTAAAAGTGCAATAATCTCATGGACCCCTGCCATAAACTAAATATATAATAGAAGGTGTGAAGTTGTACCAAAGAGTTACATACCAAGAAGGGATAACCTCTCTGTTCAGTATCATTGGGAAAATACAAGCCCTCATTAGACATACAAGGCAAGCTTCAAAATACAAAATGGCAAGGATTCCAAAGACAACACTAAAGCTTTCTTTAGTGTTGCTTACAATCTACAAGGGAAATCTCAGATCGGGTCACAGTTAATGTAAATGGTCACAAAGTACACTTATCTGACTGACATTACCAATTTCTTGTCAGAGAGTTTGAATGCGGATTTCACCACCCTGTCGTTACACAAGGGCCACATTTCCAGACCTGAAGAATGTAAAACCTGATGATTCACAGACACTCTAATTAAAACATCTCTTTACCAAAGTCCAAACCACAGTGGCAATAGCACTGGACAGTGTCCCTGGCTGTGTCATACACAAGCTGACATATAAAGTCACCACTCACCTAAACACTCTGTCCAGATGCAGCATCTATACAGGTTACATACTTGTGGAATGACCTACGATAATGGTGTTCACAGTCCACAGGGGTTGAGCTACAACATCTTCTTCTTCTTCTCCTTTCGGATGCTCCCATTAGGGGTCACCATAGTAGATCATCTGTTTCCATTTCTTCCTGCCCTCTGCATCTTCTGCAGTCACACCATCCACCTGCATGTTCTCTCTCACCACAGCCATAAACCTCATCTTAGGCATTCCTCTTTTCCTGTTACCTGGCGGCTTCATCCTTAGCATCTATTTCACAATATACTCTGCATCCCTCCTCAGCACATGTACAAACCAACATAATCCTGCCTATCTGGCTTGGTCTACTAACCTTCAAACCTGGGCTGACCCTCTAATATACTTATTCCTAATCCTGTCCACCCTCGTCACACCCAGTGCAAATGTTAACATAAATTGATTAAGGGTAGAACTACAACAGATCCTGGAATCTCTCACCCTATAAGCCAGACAAATGTTATCAGGAAGGCTATGAAGCACAGCATTATGGAACTCATTAACAGAGACATTATGAACCTGCAAACACTGCACCATACCCACTTAGGTTCTCTAAAGGCCAGATCATGGCTCCTACACCTAGTCGACTTCAAGCCAGTTAACCAGGCTATAGGTGAGGGAGGGGAGGTCCACACAGCCAAGCTATAGCTCACCAGCAATTCATACCCATCCCACATTCTGGTATTATACATAACCTCAACAGACTGACCATAAATGATTGTTAGATGATGGATTGACAACTGACGCACAGATGTAGGACACACAGTAACATTTGCAGCCTCCATGTACAATTCTATGCCAGTAACAAATGGTATTCACCTGCACTCAGTCCTGGGACCACTCCTGTTTGGCATATAGCTTTCTTAGGTACAAGCAAACACAGTAGGGATATGTCTGCTCATGTTTGATGAAAATTCATACTGTGGGCTATACTGTATTCTCCAGATGACACACACATCCTCCAAAAGGGTATCATAGAGACAGATACCTGGTGTCAAACTCATGCTGTAAAGCTATAAGCCAAAGAAAGCATAGTTATCCACTTTTAGAAAACAAAGTATCCCTAGAGTACCACATAGGTAGTAGCCCCCAAAATGTTGAACAAGTACTAATGTATACATAGAGCCATGTGTTTAGTCATCTCTCCTTTGATAATCACATTACCAAAGGGTTTTAGAAATCCCTCTGTGGAGCACATAAGCAATAAAGGGTTTGCATGCAGATCCACAGAGGTTGTTGCACACCTATAATGATTAGTCATCTTTGCCAGACTTTGCTTGCTTTGGAACAGGATTCAAATATACCTCAAGCATAAACCCTCACTCACACTCTTCAATAGAAACCGTGATGAGTGGATGTGAAACAGAAGATGTAGCCCAGGGATCACTGCAGTGGCTAAGCTTGTCACAAGCATACAGAAGTGACTAAGGTCTGGTAAGTGCCAACATGCTCTGGCAAAGATAACAGATGCTTTCATGGAGAAAGCAGAGTACCCACCTATGAAATAATTTAGGTCACATGTATGTATATGGCTTTGCCCCACAGCTATCTTACATATGTAATGCACATACAATTGTCATTGTGACATGTCATACACTAGAAAAATCAAAACCCACTCCACATTGACCAATGGTGTCACACACCTGGCACACACAGTCAGCAAGTGCAAGAATCAAACCCCTACCTAACTACATTATGATACTACAGCAGTATGCATTTACATGACATGCTGTACACATTACTGGGATTTCACCTTTCCACAGGTATATTTGTAGGATGGTGACATCATCAGACTTGACAAAGATGAGTATACCACTTTTAAGGGGTGTGAGTAGTCTCCAAAAAGGTTGCTCTCTCCCCAGGGAGAGACAGACACACACACACACACACACACACACACACACACACACACACACACACACACACACACACAGTTGGCAAGCGGGTTCTTAATCCAAACTAAGTATGTCTTTACACTTCAGCAAGCAATATGGAGTTACAGGGTGCAATACAGACATTACTTGCTGACAGTTTGCCCAAAGGTTTTTTCACATTTGCTAACCTCAGCAGGCTTATCATACTAGGTGTATTGTGAGTGTATTGTATGCATAGGCCATGACCATATCATATATGGGTTGATGCATCACATGCTGGCACACACAGGGTCAAACTGGTGGCTAAGCTCTGTCAACCCAATACTGGACAATACAGTCAAGAGGAGTAGGGTCATACAACCACAACACCAACAGTCTCACATAGACCTACAGTATAAGCACCAGCAAAACACACACATAAATACACATTACCATACTCGTAGAATACAAATAATAATCTGAAAAAGAGAGAGTGTCCTCCTAAGCAGACAAACAAGCAACATGCACCTCCAAGCACACGCCAGAAAACACATAATACACCAAAGCAGTGTGCCTCACAACAGACCCTCAGGCAAAACAACATACCCAACACACTAGTAATAGGTGACTCCATAGTCAGGCACACAAATGTTCCACTCACTTGGCTGGACAAGGGGAAGGTTACTGTCAGTTGTTTGTCAGGTGCTATGATCCACCACATAACACAAGCTCTTACATCACTCCAGAACAGGTACATATATGACGTCAGTGGTGGCTGGTGACTTCAAATCACAGGGGGGCTGCAGGAGACAGCTGAATGGGTGGGATCAAGGGAAAGGGGTGTGGTCAACTAGAAAGGGAAGAGCTATGCTCAAAACCACAAAAACTAACTTTAATTAAATAAATACGCTGCCCTGGGTGGCAAACCATCATTACGAAAGTCCAATCAAGACAAAAATAAGTGTAGAAGAATAAAAATATTTCAATGCATTGGCTGCATGACAGCTTACTTAATATCTAGATGGAAACAAAAGGTTGTGAGGCATGAAAAAATAAATTACTTTTTAAATACATTACTGGAATGCCAGTCAAAATCAAGTATAAGAAAAACCAGAAGCACTCAACTCAAACCACTTCTCCTTGCACTGCAGTTCTAATTATAATATATTCAGCTTTATTAAAGTACCAAGTAACATGCTGAAAGTAGAAATCTCTGTGATGCCCCACTTGTAAAAATGTTTCTTATCCAAAAAAGACCTGCTGCCTGACAACTTGTTTCATGGGGAAAACATGATCAAAGTAAAAAATGAAAAGCAAACAAGAAACAAGCTCAAGATACATTGCTTAAAGGATTACTGTACAGGTTATGGACCACACATGATTGGCATTCTGTTTAGTTTACGGATAAAGTCTGTAGAGATGACTGGAAGTCTCCAACAAGTGTAATGAGCTTTTTAAAATAATGGAATCCTGTCCTTTAATACCCAAGGCTTATACATTATCTAGTCAAGTATTCTCTGCATGGCAACAACAGAAAGGCTTTCAATGTTGGCAATTCTTTAACAGTATGCTTATTAAAGCTTACTTGCATCTTACGATCTCAGACAAGCTTACCTTATGGTCATTAAATCATTGCTACTTAAAACACAGAGCAACAGGCACTTAGAGTAATAAGCATAGATCTGAGTAATAAGCATAAATCAACAGTACAAAAATATGACAGAAACCAGACCATTCTGCAAAATCAAGGACAGATGAAAAGCCACTGTAGTACTTATGCAGTGTGTCCTCCCATTCCAAGGTAGACACAACTACTCCTTGCCTTGCTTGGACACATCCAGAGTCACTACATGGGGGAGTGGGGTGCAACAAGTTTGTCACAATTTGAAATGTCTCAGGCTGACTGTAATGGCCCTGACACATTTGTCATACCTCTCAACCTCAAGAGCAAGAAATCTGGACAAAGCCATACACAGAAGTGGGACAAAGGCCCACAAATAAGGACAATTTTTAAATATTGCTCTAATAAACTTAGAAAGATAATAGAATAGGTCTTGCATTAGTATGAATTTTCTGAAGGGTATAAAATCTGAAGGGTATAAAATCTAAAACTCAAATGTCTGTCATTTTCTAACTTCAGTCTTTAGTGATTTGTCACTAATTTGCCAAAAAACACAATTTTATGAAAAATGGACCAAAAATGTGATGCAAAAATATAAAATAGACACACAATACAGCTGGGAACCTGTCAAAGAAGGGACACTTTAATATTAGTACTGCTACCTTGAGCAGCTGACAAAATAAAAGAATCTACATGCATTTCAAGTAATCTATAACTTTGATTATTACAGTTATTTCTTAATTGTAAACCCTCCATGTTTTCTTTCAAAATTGCTATTTTTGGAGGGATTATTAGGGAAGAGCAACATTTTGAGCCAAAATGGGGACAGTTGAGAGGTTGGCTATGCCTAATTCTATAAAGCAATTTATTTGCATGTACCTCTCAACCTGTTAATGCAGTAAATCTGAACAAGGCCAAATATATTGGGGACATATAAACAGTACTAAAAATTGCTCTTGTATAAATTGAGACAGTTGATAGAACAGTTCTTACTTTAACATGCATTTTTCTGAAGGTTATGAAGTCTGAAACTCAGTGTATCATTATTTAGTGACTTAATTCCTAAATGATTTGCCAGAAAACTACAAATTTTATGAAGAACAAACCAAAAATAAGAAGCAAAAATCTATTCATTCTTTGAAAATCTGGACAGTTGGGAGATATAGTTCAGCTGGGCCTGTCTGAGTTTGCTGCCCTTCCCCCCTGACAAAATCATGGTTGAATGGAGCCTCTGCAGCCATTCCAATGAACCATTACTTGGCTATTTCACTCCATATACCATAAACACTAATGTGCATACTGCTTTACTTCTATGATGAGTTGGACTTCATTTGAAAGTTTTATTTTGTATTTTACAGCACAAACACTAAGTCATCTGCTAAACAAAGCAATGCAGTCTCACAATGAAAACTTAGCATTAAAACTTCTCTGCCCTTGAAACTCACATTCATTGAAATAGCATTGAAACCCACATTCAAAGAAAATACATTTTGCCAGTGGCAGATAAAGATTAATTTTGGTCTGTTTTCAAATCATAGGCCCCTTGCATATGAAACATACATGTGCTCTTTGATACACCTTCCTCATTGTACTAAAATTATATTCCTTGTACAATACAGTACAGTTGTTAGAGGGTGTTTTAAATTTGTTTTGAACATTTTTCCAGTAAGCAATGAAACAAAACGTATGCACCCATAATGGCAAAACTACCCAGTTCAGAACATTTATCATAAAAAAGTCTACTCAGACTTCCACAGTCCACCATTATTAGTAAATATACACAATTCTACAGTCCACCATTATTAGTAAATATGCACAATTCTACAGTCCACCATTATCAGTAAATATGCACAATTCTACAGTCCACCTTTATCAGTAAATATGCACAATTCTACAGTCCATTATCAGTAAATATGCACAACCTCTGAAGTAAAAGTCATCTAAATAATTCCACATTAAATAAATCTGTAACTAATGAAGAGGTTGCTGCTAGCAATCACCTTTATATTTCATGGTTTCATCGAAAAATTCTGTTGCCCCTCAGGAATAAATTGCCTATATTACATTAAAAAATGATAAGCTAGTAATAATATTGCAAGAGGAAATGGATGGCAAACTGATAACAGACTCATAGTTAGTATCTTCACCAAGGAGAACATTCTCAGTATGGCAGCATTCACCCCTTGTGGGAGTAGAACCCATAGCCTTCTGCATCAAAAGCCAGTACACAACCTGTTGTGCTATTAACAAGGCAAAACACTAAACTTCTCTTCCCCTGCAGCTCTCAGCTCCTTGTAAAATCTACTCAATACTCAACTGCATCTCAACTTCACAGCACAAGAAAACTGGAAAAGGCCAAAATGTATTGGGGGGGGGGGGTCAAAAGCCCAAAAAAACAGGGACACATTAAACATTGCTTGTATAATCTTGGAAAGTTGCTAGAATAAAATGTTGTGTTACCACCATACATTTTACTGCCAAGGTCCCTGAGCAAAACAGTCAGAGTAACATACCACTACGCCAAATCAGCTGCTTTGTGAAAGAGAGGAAGACTGAAACTTAAATGGCTACCATTTAGTGAATTCAGTTCTCACCATAGCTGTCAACCTCTTAGTACAAAACATCTGGACAAACCCAGTAATGAGGGAATACAGCCCTCAAACATATTCAGTGAATTCAGTTCTTGCCATAGCTGTCAACCTCAGCACAAAAACCTGGACGAAGCCAATAATGGGGGAATACAGTCCCAAAGATAGGGACAAATTTCAAATATTCATCTTATAAACTTAGAAAATTGCTAGAAAAAAAAGGTTGTGTTACTATGTATTCTGAAGAACATGAAGTCTGAAATTCAAATGCCTGTCAATTTTACTGCTGACAGAACAAAAACAATTTTCAGCAGAGACCCAGGGATTAATACTGCAGACGCGTCTTTGTAAAATGACAGGGCACCAGAGCAAATCCACACAAACATAGGGAGGAGATGCAGACTCCACACAGAAGGCACCCCAGCCAAGAATCAAAACAGAAAACCTATAGCTGTGAGGCAACAATACTACCACTGCACCATCAAATATGCAAGGAATTAAACATTCAGAAACCTGAAGTCTGAAATTCAAATGCCTGTCAATTTTATTTAACATTTGTTAATCAGGACAGTCTGCCTTGGAACAAAAAAAAAAAACAATTCTCAGCAGAGGCCCAGGAAGAAATAATGCAGACATGTCTTTGTAACATGGGAGGACACAAAAGCAAACCCACACAAACACAGGGAGATGATACAGACCCCCCCCACAAAGAAGGCACCCCAGCCAAAAAACCAAACCCAAGCACCTACAACTGTGAAGCATCAGTGCTACCACTGCACCATCAAATTTCAAGCATTGCAATATTTAAAAAACACAGATATTATGAGGAATAGATCAGATCAAATATGAGGCAAAAATCTGCAATTTTTTTACAAATGGTGGTGGGTAGGGAATTCAGGTCTTTAACACCTGCATACAAAGTACAGGGTTCAAGCCTAAGGTATTTCCTACCACACCACCATGAGTCTAATCATCAGTACATCCCACCTGAGGCATTCACACACACACACACACACACACACACACACACACACACACACACACACACACACACACACACACACACACACACACACACCTGGTCCTGTAGTAAATCCATATCACACACCTGGTCCTGTAGTAAATCCAAATCACACACCTGGTCCTGTAGTAAATCCAAATCACACACACACACACACACACACACACACCTGGTCCTGTAGTAAATCCAAATCACACACACACACACCTGGTCCTGTAGTAAATCCAAATCACACACACACCTGGTCCTGTAGTAAATCCAAATCACACACACACCTGGTCCTGTAGTAAATACAAATCACACACACACACACCTGGTCCTGTAGTAAATCCAAATCACACACACACACACCTGGTCCTGTAGTAAATCCAAATCACACACACACACCTGGTCCTGTAGTAAATACAAATCACACACACACACCTGGTCCTGTAGTAAATCCAAATCACACACACACACCTGGTCCTGTAGTAAATCCAAATCACACACACACACCTGGTCCTGTAGTAAATCCCTGTCCGCAAAACCACACACACACTCCACTTACCTGGTCCTGTAGTAAATCCCTGTCCGCAAAACCACCATACATCAAGTACGTAAATCCCGATGAGACTGCAGCCACCATACATCCAGTAAGTAAATCCAGCGCAAATCCGACCCTGCCCGTCACGAACTCCAATCCAATCCAGATCCTTACCCTGCCAGTCGCGAGATCTTCCCCTGCAGCAAACTCCAATCCAGATCCGTACCCTGCCCGTCACGAGATCTTCCCCTGCAGCAAACTCCAGTCCGATCCTTCCCCTGACTGCCGACGTTGCAGTCCGACCCCGACGCATTTCCCCAGCGAGTTCCCAGGCAGTCTATGCAGTTTAAAACTGCATAGACTTGTGGGAGCGTTCCTGTCCATGATTCTCAATCAGGACTGCCGTGTGCATGCTCCATGCACTAGACTGCCTCAGCAGCAGTGCGCATGCGCGAAGTTTAAAATTTGTTTTTTGTTTTATTTTATCAGTACTTTGAGGTTGAGGGGGCCGCAGTCTGGCAGTCCGATAGCACGGGCTGCCCCTGTATGACGTGTTCTTTGTACATGTCAGTGTGAATGATCTGAGACATACCTCCCAGGACAACATGACAAGAGATATATAGTAGCTCTATGATCATGTAGCCCAAGCTGGTATGACCCTGACCATGAGTAGCATCTTGCCTTCACCTACATGATACTGCAATATAACAGAAAGACGATAAATTTCAACAATTGGCTGAGCTTCTGGTGTCATTCAAAGGGTATCCAGTCTCTGTCTGCCTGTGATGACATGATAGACAAGCCTCGTTGCTTTGCTACAGATGGTTTGCACCTGTCATCCCTATGCTTCTGAATACTGGCCAAGGTTTTCTGTCCCCATATTACCTTTTGTAGGCAAGGCTCAAAGGTTCATAGGTTCATAGGTTCATAGGTAGGTACTAGGTTATCGGCCCTGGGGCCTATACAAGCCCAGCCAAAAAGGTACCCTGGCTTTTGCCACCCAAGAAATTAATTTTCCTGTGCCACTGTTGAGCAGAGACACAGAAGTGATCCCTGGGGTGAATTTCCTATTTCCCATCCAATCATCAAGATTTTTCTTGAAGAGTGCTAATGAGGAGCTTTGTTTGATATAGATAGGTAGTTTATTCTGGAGTATGGGAAGTCTCTGGGACAGGAATCTATCCCTCCAGCATGTTCTATTTATTGTGATGTCAAGGTTTAGGTCCCTAGAGCGTGTAGCTCGGAGGGATTGGGATTTCCAACAGCTCTGGGTTTGACATAGCTTTGTATGTTAGGCAGAGATCACCTCTGAGTAGGCGATATGCGACAGAGTAAAGCTGGAGTTTTTTGAGACAGTCTGTGTAGGGCATGTGTTTGAGGTCGGTAAACCTCTTTGTGAGGTATTTCTGCAGCTTTCCAGTTGTTGTAGATGTCTTGTGAGGTACATACCAAAAGGGGCGTTGCACTCTATAATGGATCTAATAAGTGATGAGTAGAGGGGAACAATGACCTCTTTTTTTCTGCATGAGAAACCTTTTGTGATGAAGTGTGCCATGTAGAAGGATTTCCTGACTACTGTGGCGATGTGATTATCAAAGGAGAGACTACTGTCCACCTGTGTCCCAAGGTCTCTATTTACACTTTCGCTGTTAAGTATACTACCGTCTATGTTGTAGTTCATGGGTACAGAGTTTTTACCAAAGTGGATGACAATGCACTTTTTGGCATTGAGCTTGAGGCCATGGCTTTGACACCAGGCATCTGTCTCAGTGAGGCCCTTTTGTAGGATGTCCACATCGTTAGTAGTTTTGATTATGGCTCCTAGTTTGCAGTCATCTGCAAACTTCATTAGCCAAAGACCTTCTGTGTTAGCCTGTACTTCAGGGAAGTAGATACCAAACAGGACAGGACCCAGGACTGAACCCTGTGGTACTCCACTTGTCACTGGTCTGAAGTCGGATTTGGAGTCTGCTACTTTCACAGTGTGGGTTCTGTCGGTGAGCCAGTTGGCAACCCATCTTGTGACATAGGGATTTATACCTAGTTTAGTGAGCTTATCTATAATTCCAGAGTGGGGGATGGTGTCAAAAGCCTTGGCAAGATCTAGATAGGCTGTGTGAACTACCTTACCCTTGTCTACGGCTTTGGTGACTGCTTCAAAGAAGTCTATCAGGTTTAGGAGACATGATCTGCCTTTTACAAACCCAAACTGGTTGGGGTCCAGAGTTTGGAGATTACCAATGTCTTTGTTTATAAGTTCCATGATGATACGTTCCATGGCCTTGCAGACCAGGCTCATCAGGCTAATGGGGTGCTAGCTCCTGGGGTCCGTGGTGGCTCCCCCCTTGTGTAGTGGGATAACTGTGGCTGTACACCATTCAGCAGGCACAAAGCCTGAGGTGAGGCTATGATTGAACATGGTACTTAAGTGTGGTGCCAGTTCGTTCTGTAGTTCGTGTAGAACACCTCCTGGGATGTTGTCTGGTCCCATGGATGCTGTGTTCCTGGCTTTGGAGAGTATGGTTTTTACCTGTGCAGCTGTGATTACAGGAACTTTGCATCCTTCCGGTATAGAGATGGGATCTTTCATGGGTGAGAAGGGGTAAAGTTAGCACTGAACCTATCTTCCACGATGTTGGCAATATCAGTTGGGTCTGTATATTTAGTGCCATTGTGCTGTAACTCAGAGCAGATCTGAGTGTTGCCATTGAGATTCTTGACATAGCTATAGAATGCTTTGTGGTTGTCTTTAGAATCAGTGGCGATTTTGTTTTCGTAACTAGCTTTGGAGGATTTTATCAGGGATCGCAGCTTCTTACTGAGGCTGACCAGGGAGCTCCTCCACTCATGGGATTTTACTCTCTTTTGCAAAAGTTTCTTCCTTCTGTTGTACAGTTTGTTTATGACAGGGGACCACCAGATTGGCTTCCTTTTTTTGAGGATAGCATCTTGGTTCTGTTTGGGATAGCATGATCCATGCACTCATGTAAGTGCTTGTAAAGTGCAATTGTGTAGAATTCAGTAGTTGTAACTGTATTGTCCATCTGCATGGGTTTCATGAAGTTCAACACTTCTGTCTTAAGAAGCATGAAGTTGGCTTTGGAGAAATTTGTTAACATGGTTTCCTTAATGGGGGTGGGGGCAGAATGTGGATATGTAGGGTAATTAGCTTATGGCTGGATTGGACCAATGAGGCATTGACTTCAGGTGTGGAACACCGGTCACTCAGGACAAACCAAACTCCATAACCAACACAAATAACCACAAAGTGAGCTAAATGCTTCTCATTGCCAGAAGTCTCAGCCTCCAAATGCACACACTCAAGGCACTTCTCAGTATGGAGAATATTGATATCTATGCAATAACAGAAATGTAGTTCAAGGCTCTAGAGAGCACACCAGCATTACCAGGATACTACTCATTCCATACCTTCCAGCATCAGAACCTGGATCATAGCACATAGGATGGGGATATATCCATATTCATCAATGAAACCTAGACCTCTCTACATCCTCTCTACAGGATATGTACCCATAGAATGTTGCACAGCAATGTTCTTCCCACTCCACAGAGGTGGGGCCACAAAAGACCCTTGGAATTAATGCTTTATGAGCCTGATGAGTCTGACCTGCAAGGCAATGGAGCCAATCATAATAGAAGTCAACAATAAAGACATTGGGAACCTTCACACAGTTGAGCACACCCAGTTTGGCTTTGTCAAATGCAGATCACGCCTCCCAAACTGGGTGGATTTCTTTGAGACAGTTACACAGGCTACAGATTATTGAAAGGAGCTCCACACAGCCTACCTATACCTTGCTAAGGCTTTTGACACCATTCCCCAGTCAGGTATCATAGATGAACCCACCAACCTGGGCATAAATTCATACATCACAAGATGGATTGCAAACTGGTTCACAGATAGATCCCACAAATAAAGAGTTGCTGGCTACATGTCAGACTCTAAACTGGTAACAACTGGTGTCCAAACACAAGCCCTCGCACGTACGGCTGCCCGGCCAACCAACCTTGTAGAAAACACAAAAAGCCAGCAAGATAGTTTCACCATTTAATCAGAGGCAAAAAAAGCGGACAAAAATGTCCAAATTCAAAAACTCATACTAGTTTCGGCACCAGCCTTCATCAGTGAGTGAAAATAATCAAGAAATCCATGGTCAACGTCAGTTTAAATATTTGGATAAACCAATAGAAAAAAGGACATTTACATATGGCTCCTGAGTTAGATTTAAAGCAACATGACACAATTGGTTCAGATATATATCCCCATACAATACAGATACTCATAATGTATAGTTCTTATTATGAACTAAAATAGCCTAAAACAAATTGTGACATATTGTTTATACACATCATAATATTATAATCTTATATTGCATAAGAAAATGTATGTCTAGAATGCCATATAATAGACAAATGTGTCAAAAATGTAAATATGGATTATAGGTGGTCGTTGAGACCTGGAGGAAAAAGGGCTCCTAAATGTGTGATCCAGTATCTTTCTTTATGGCTTAGAATGCCTTGCCATCCTGTCTGGTTTTGCCTATTTCCTGTAATTTTATCTATGATGGTAAACATAAACTGGGCACTGGGATGTTTGACTGTATGTAGGTATAGTGCGTTAGATGCCTTGTGGTTGCGAATGTCACTACGATGTTCCCAAGTGAACGTGAA
This sequence comes from Protopterus annectens, assembly GCF_019279795.1. NCBI lineage: Eukaryota > Metazoa > Chordata > Ceratodontiformes > Protopteridae > Protopterus > Protopterus annectens. The sequence goes on from NC_056735.1 coordinate 937,485,339, forward strand.
GTCTTGCCAACATAGAATGATTTACATTGGCATGTAGCCAAATATATAACCCAGCTAGTGGAACAATTTCCAAAAACCTTAATATCATACACTTTGCTGGTGTTAGAGCTCGTGAATTGTTTGAGCTGATTGACATAAGCACAAGATACACAATGTCCACATCTGAATGTTCCCAATAGTTCATCCCCCATTATAGTAAGTTGTTTGTATTTAGCTGCCCCACTTTCTTTATGTTTATAATGGGAAAACAGGGTACCTAATGTTTTGCCACGTCTAAATGAGAATGAACACTGGTTATCTAGAATCCCCCTCAAAAAGTCATTTGCTAATAAGATGTTCCAATTTTGATTCACCGCTTGCCTAACAGTTTGATGATTTTTGCCAAGTGTAGTAATCAATCTAACTTTAGAGCTATCAGTGTTTTTGCTCTTATCCCTATATTCCAACAATGTCTTCCTTTCTTGGTTATCCGAATAGGTCTTGGCTAATTCAATATCAGAAATAGAATGAATTCTCAGATATTGAGATTTAGGGATGTTCCGGATGGTGTGGCGTGGATGCATACTGTGAGCATGTAACAAGGTGTTAAACTGGGGATATTTCCGCATTTTGTATTGAGTGTGTTGTCACTGTTACGATATACTGTAACATCCAAAAAGGTTATAATCTCTCTATGAAATGTAATAGAGAATTCGATCCCCCAAATGTTGTTATTTAAATGTTCCAAAAACTCATAAAGATAATCCGCATCCGCATGCCACACCATCCAACAATCATCTAAATATCTTCTCCATATGTCTATTTCCACAAGATATAAATTGTGTAAAGGGTTATAAATCAGGCACTCCTCAAGGTAGGCCATAAAAAGATCTGCATAGATGGGGGCAAAAGAAGCCCCCATGTTGCCAATAGCAATCACCCTGGAAATAGAACACATTTTTGTTCAAAACATGTTCGATAAGGCAAATAAGCAAAGTATTGAAACCTGGAGAATACAGTTCTGCTTTGGCAAGCCAATATTCAACAGCCTGAAGCCCAGCCCAATGCGGAATACTTAAATTGTTCTTTTCAGAACAGGATAGTTCCAATGCTCAAAGATCTACTGATTTCACCTTCCATAAATCATCATTTCAGCCACCTATGAATAAGAATGTAGCGATATTCCAACAAGCGGTGTTAAAGACTTACATTTTCCTCTTTTTGAAGTTGCTACCGGTAGGGATAACATCACTTCCACCGAAAGAGTGGCTTTGTCAGAACTTAGGAATAATCAAAATATAGCAATACTACAAGCTGACAAGGGGGGTGCAGTGGTGATCTTGAACATGGACTTCTATATAAATGAGGGTTTACGACAATTATCTGACAGACATTGCTACATGAAAATGGATATTGATCCAACAATGAAATTTAAAAAAGAGATCGATTTGTTTTTACAATCTGCATTGGAGGAGGGTATACTCACAAACAAAACGGTTCAACATTTACAGGTGAAGGAACCGGATAGACAAATTCTGTACCTATTACCTAAAATACACAAATCTCTTACACATCCACCAGGCAGGCCCATAGTCTCTGGTCATGGTTCTCTTACAGAACCATTGTCTGCTTATCTCACCCAATTTCTCAAACCACTATTGTCCCTGGTCAGAGCAAGAATTCAGGATACCACGCAATTTTTGCAAAATCATTGAGGATTGTCAATTAGAACCTCATTGGATAATGTGTACGCTGGATGTAAAATCCCTCTATACCAGTATTCCGCATTGGGCTGGGCTTCAGGCTGTTGAATATTGGCTTGCCAAAGCAGAACTGTATTCTCCGGGTTTCAATACTTTGCTTATTTGCCTTACCGAACATGTTTTGAACAAAAATGTGTTCTCTATTACATTTCATAGAGAGATTATAACCTTTTTGGATGTTACAGTATATCGTAACAGTGACAACACACTCAATACAAAATGTACGAAATATCCCCAGTTTAACACCTTGTTACATGCTCACAGTATGCATCCACACACCATCCGAACATCCCTAAATCCCAATATCTGAGAATTCGGAGAATCAATTCATGTTTACAGGATTATTCCACAGCCAAAGCCGATTTACTAACTAGATTCCTGGACCGGGGCTATTCTATTTCTGATATTGAATTAGCCAAGACCTATTCGGATAACCAAGAAAGGAAGACATTGTTGGAATATAGGGATAAGAGCAAAAACACTGATAGCTCTAAAGTTAGATTGATTACTACAAAAATCATCAAACTGTTAGGCAAGCGGTGAATCAAAATTGGAACATCTTATTAGCAAATGACTTTTTGAGGGGGATTCTAGATAACCAGTGTTCATTCTCATTTAGACGTGGCAAAACATTAGGTACCCTGTTTTCCCATTATAAACATAAAGAAAGTGGGGCAGCTAAATACAAACAACTTACTATAATGGGGGATGAACTATTGGGAACATTCAGATGTGGACATTGTGTATCTTGTGCTTATGTCAATCAGCTCAAACAATTCAACACCAGCAAAGTGTATGATATTAAGGTTTTTGGAAATTGTTCCACTAGCTGGGTTATATATTTGGCTACATGCCAATGTAAATCATTCTATGTTGGCAAGACTTCACGTTCACTAACGATATTATTGGGGAACATCGTGGTGACATTCCACAAGGCATCTATATACCTACATACAGTCAAACATCCCAGTGCCCAGTTTATGTTTACCATCATAGATAAAATTACAGGAAATAGGCAAAACCAGACAGGATGGCAAGGCATTCTAAGCCATAAAGAAAGATACTGGATCACACATTTAGGAGCCCTTTTTCCTCCAGGTCTCAACGACCACCTATAATCCATATTTACATTTTTGACACATTTGTCTATTATATGGCATTCTAGACATACATTTTCTTATGCAATATAAGATTATAATATTATGATGTGTATAAACAATATGTCACAATTTGTTTTAGGCTATTTTAGTTCATAATAAGAACTATACATTATGAGTATCTGTATTGTATGGGGATATATATCTGAACCAATTGTGTCATGTTGCTTTAAATCTAACTCAGGAGCCATATGTAAATGTCCGTTTTTCGATTGGTTTATCCGAATATTTAAACTGACGTTGACCATGGATTTCTTGATTATTTTCACTCACTGATGAAGGCTGGTGCCGAAACTAGTATGAGTTTTTGAATTTGGACATTTTTTTCCGCTTTTTTTGCCTCTGATTAAATGGTGAAACTATCTTGCTGGCTTTTTGTGTTTTCAACAACTGGTGTCCCCCAAGGTTCAGTCTTGGGACCCCCTCCTGTTTGGTATAGACTTCTTAAAAGTACATGCCAACACAGGAGGGTTGTGGTTGACTAAGTTTGCTGGGAATTGTAAAGTGTTTGCCATAATAGATTCCCCGGATGACACAAATATTCTCCCGAAGGGACTCTATGAGACAGATGTGTGGTGTCAGAATCATGGCCTCAAGCTCAATGTGAAAGAAGGCATAGTAATCCCCTTTGGGGAAAACAAAGTACCCACAAACTACCACTTAGGTGTTACCCCTTAAAAACTGACAAGGTAATAAGGGATCTGGGGACACATGTATATAGTCATCTTTCCTTTGACAACCATGTTGCCAAAGTGATTAGGAAATCCTATGTTGCCCACCTAATCAACAAAGGGTTTGCATCAGGATCAAAAGAGGTAGTGGTGGCCCTCTACTCTTAAGTCATCATATCCATCATTGAGTACAATGCACCATTTTGGATGTACTCGACTAAGCATATCCAGCAGCTGGAGAGACCACAGAGGTACCTCACCAAGAGGATTACTGGCCTCAAACAGTTGTGTTATGCAACACAACTGGTAAAATTAAATCTGTTCTTTGTTGCATACCGCCTACTTAGAGGCACACTCTGCCTAACATACAGAGCCATGTCCAACACATAACTGTTGAACATGCTCCATCTATGGATAACAATATTGAGTCGCACTACACACTCCAGGGATATGAACCTCATCACAACAATGAATACAACATGCTGGTGGGATAGAGTACCATCCCAGACACTTGCCTTACTGTGGAACAGAGTCCCAATGTACATCAGACAGAGCCCCTCGTTGACACTCTTCAATAGGAACCTTGAAGAGTGGATGGGAAACAGACAATTCACGCCAGGCATCACATCAACAGCCCCATTAGAAAGGGGCTTAGGGTACTAACTATTAGACCTAGGGCTTAGGAGACTAACCAATGGGGTGGTGAAAGCTGCACAACTTGCCTAGGCTAATATACATCTTCGTGAAGATAGTCTACTACATACCTATGAACCTATGTGACAGGTACATGTCTACAGATAGTAGATGTGTACTTCATTGTACAGTCATGTTGTACAGCAGGCACATGCACCACATACACTGTAATGCTTACAGATACTGGTAGCTATTATGTACAGTGGGTGAGATGTGCACCCCATGTCTTTGTGCCATTGGGATGTGTGCTGGGTTGGACAGTCCTGGATGGCTCCCTGTCATGGTCACCCTCTTACACACATCTCTGCCCATCCATCTTTGGCTTATTATACTGTGTTCCCCCTACATATATATAGGTACATAGGTAGGTAATAGGCTATCTGCCTGAAGGCATATATTAGTATGGCCAGAGTGTGCAGCTATCACCACACATGGGGTTAGTTCCATATGCCTCTGTGTAGCAGAGCTGATGAAGTGATCCATCGTGTGACAGTTCAGTTTCACATACACTCATAAAGGCTCCTCTGGAAGAGTGTCAGTGAGGGACTCAGCTTAATGTAGGTTGGGAGCCTGTTTCAAAGCAAGGGAAGTCTCTGAGTTAGTAATGTATCCCTCCAACATGTTCTATTTATTGTTGCGATGATTATTTCCCTAGAGCATGTGGCACAGTGAGCTTGGTTTACTTCAGATAGAGCATGTACATAAGTTCTGCACTGGACATGGACCTGTCTGTTGGGTAGAGATTGCCTGAGTAGTCAGTATGCAACAGAGTACAGATTGAGTTACTTCAGTCTTGTTGCATGGGGCAACAGTTTGAGGCCAGTAATCCTCTTGTTGATGTACTTCAGTGGTCTTTCCTGCTGCTGAAGGCGCCTAGTCAGATTCATCGCAAGTGTGCCGTGATACTCTCTGATGGGTCTGTTGACTGATGAGTAGAGGGAACCTCCTTTGACCTACATGCAAGACCTTGGCAATTTGTGGGAATAAATAGCATAATTTTCTAACCACTTTGTGAATGTGTTTCTGGATGTAGAGATGACTATCCACATGTGTCCATAGATCCCGTATTATTACCTCCATATTTAGGGTTTTGGCACCTATGTGGTATTTGTATGACTGTAGCTCGAGGCCATAATTTTGACACCACATCTGTCTGATTGAGACCCTTTTTAAGGATGTCTCTGTTGTCCCAAACATCAATTATAGCAACCTTTTTGCAGTCATCCACAAACTTTGCTAACCATAGCCATCGTGTGTTTGACTGTATTTCTGAAAAGTATACACCAGACAGGAGGGGTGCCAGGACTGAGCCATGGGGGACAGTAGTTGTTACCAGCTTACAGTCCAACAGGGAGACCACAATTCTTACCTTGTGGGATCTATCTGTGCCCCAGTTGGCAATCTATCAGATGACATGCGTGTTTATGCACAGGTTGTTGATTTTTTGGATACGACATGTGTGTGGGATGTTGGAAAAGGGCTTTTCAAGGTCTATGTAGGCCGTGTGTAGCTCATTTCATTGATGTATGCCCTGGGTAACTGTCTTGAAAACTGTCTAGCAGGTTTAGGGACCATAATCTGCCCCAGACCAAACCAAAATGGGTAGGCTTGGGTGTTTGTAGGCTCCAAATAGCTATGTTTATGAGTTCCATAATGATGGACTCCATGGCCTTGCAGATCAGGCTTATTAGGCTTATAAGACAATAGTTCCCATGGTCTGTTGTGCACCAACACTTGTGGAGTGTGCCAAATGTTGCTGTAACCCATTCAACAGTTTCATATCCTGTACAGAGGGTGAGTCTCAACAGACTGTTCAGGTGTAGGGTCTGTTTTTTTTGGAGTTCACATATGACACAGCCAGGGACACCATGTCATCCCATAGACACCATGTTTTTAAGTTTGGATAGAGCTGTTTAACCATTGTATATGTGATTTCTGGCTTTTCACAATCTCCAGGTATGGTAATGGGCCCTTTTGTCAGTGAGAGGGGGGTAAATATGTATGAACCTGTCTGACAAGATGTTGGCAATGTCAGTCATGTACATTTATTCATTTACACTTTGCACTGACTCAGAACATATATGAGTTTACATTGATATTTATAACAGCCAAAGAAAGCTTCATCGTTCTCTATGGACTCTTTGGCAATATTTTTGCCAGAACATGGCTTGGATAATGTTATGAGTGCTCATTGTTTTTTGATGATACTGATCGGAGATTTATTGATCTTCTTTGGATTTTCACTTTCTTTGAACAACTTAAGTACTTGTATTACATAGTTTGATTATGACAGGGGTCCAATATATTATATGGGTCTGTTTTCATATCACTGTGTGTGCAAGGCAGGATTGGTGAATAGTGACATGTGTCTGGAGTAAGAACTGCAACTGCCAGATATGTGTGGCCCACTGCTGTACTCAGACATGGCCTACGTGTGTGAGCATGCTCAGTATGACCTTTCAGTATGTTGTTGACTGAAATTTGCTTTGTTTGTTTAAGTGTGTGAGCATGCCCAGTATGATCTTTCAGTATGTTGTTGACTGACATTTGCTAAATTTGTTTAAGTGTGTGAGCATGCCCACTATGGGCATATATATACTATATATGTGTGTGAAAATTCAAGTTGTTTTTTACTTCAGGGCTCACCTTTGTGTTGTACATCGACAGGAAGCACGCTGTGCCTGCAGGGCTTCCATGAGTCAATTTGCATAGATTTATCAACATTTCTACATACAGGGGGGACAGCTATTATTTGTACATTTCTACCCGAGGGGGCACACCTGATTGTTACTGTGGGTGTACATATGATGTGGGGTACACCTGACACTTATACACATTTGCTAGGCCTGCACTGCTATGTCAGATACTCCATTTCAGTCTGTACTGTTGCCTATCATACTGGCTTGAGGCATACCACTGTACTACAGACCTTAGCTTCCAATTACATGCATATTAGTTTGTGACTTCATAGCCTACCCAACCCACATCACACTGCCTGGCCTGCTGTTATCTGTCTGCATAGGCCTGGGGGAAGGTTGCTCATATGCCTCTTCAGAGGGCATGATACAGCATTTGTTTGTGTTTGCATTTGTCTACAATTGTCCTGTTGGCTGTGACTGTTAGGTATGTGACCCCCCCCCAACTGGTATGTGTGAGTGACTTAAGTTATGTCTGTGCCACTGAAATGCTGTCATGGCTTAGTGGTTCAGTACTGTGACTATAGTGCACAGTATCCTGGGTTTGAGCCCTGTCACTGCCTTTTATTTTCCTGCTGGGCAGACCTGACTTGTTAAGGAACAGTAAAGCAGGTGTGAGTGTGTTTACCCGACTTTGCTCGACTTTGCCCAATGTTGCCCAACTTTGGCCGACGTTGCCCGACATTGCGCTGGTTAGCGGTGTGCAGCTATGCCCAATTGTATTTAAATATGCTCAGTGCTGGTAAAATGTGCTTAGCAGTGCTTTATATTGCTTAAAATAGGGCACTCATGCCTCAGGTGGTGCTGCAGGGCTGCCTATGTTGGATACACATAGTACACTCCCTATACATGTTTGAAAACAGGTAGTGTCAAGTTAGGCATCGCTTTTACTGTATGTGCGAGTCAGGGAGAGGTGTCATTTCCAAGGTTCCTACTGAGTCAGTGTATGTGCTATGCATTGCCTTTTTGCCAAGGCCAGGGCATACTGGGCACGCTTCCTTCTGCCTACTGGGGCAGGCTCAGGTTGTTCCTCTCCTGTGTCACATTGTGCCTGTGCAGGCCTTAGCAATGGCGTGGGGGCTGTTTGGCCCTGCCCCATGCTGTTCCTGCTGCAGCTGTTTCTGCAGGATCATATTGTGTAGCATGGCACATACCATAACAATTTGGGTACATTTAGTTGGTGAGTACTGCAAGGCTCCACCAGATGTGTCCAGGCACTGGAACTGTGACTTGAGCATCCCAAACACATGCTCAATTATGTTTCTTGCTTGTGCGTGTGCCTCATTATGGAGTTCTTGCTCAGGTGTGTATGCATTTCTGATGGGTGTCATCAGCCACGGCTCCAGTGCGTATCCAGCATCCCCCACTAGGTGACCATCAGGGATGCCCCATTAGCAAATCTCTGGTACAGCTGCGTCAGATGCCAGATGTGTGAACTGTGATAGCTTCCAGGGCAGCCAGCACACACATTCATTATTATGCCCTGGGCATCGCACATGACCTGGCAGTTGATGGAGGGAAGCCCTTGCGGTGGATGTAGACCGTACCCCACTCACCAGGTGGTGCTTTGATGCGTATGTGCGTGCAGTCTATTGCACCCATTACCTCACAGTATTCTGCTATTTGGTGGAAAAGATGCATATTGCTGGTCAATGCCTCACAAGAATTGGGGAAATATACGTGGTAACTGACATGTGCTGACATGGCATCCAGGAACTGATGGAGTACCCTGGATGCTGATGCCTGTGAAATCCCCATCATAATACCAGTTGGTCTTTGGAAGGTACCTGTAGCTAGTATTCTTAGGCCAACACATACGTTGGTATCCACTGGGATGGGTTCTCCTCTGTTGGTTCTGTGTGTGAGGTGTGGTCAGCACAGCTCAACAATTTGCTGTAGGAGGTCTCTGTTGACCCTATAGCGCTCCACTATCTCCAGCTCATGTAGCCCCTGGTAGGTTACCCTGGGTCTGTAAACTGTTCTCCGTCTCCTCACTGTGGGTGGCTCAGCAGCATTCACAACATCACCACCCTCAGCACCTTGCACATGTTGGTTTATGATAACAAGAGCAGCCCCTAACATTTTGTCTGACTTAAGCTTTCCCTCTTTGTATACTGCAGTGTTACAGGGTTCTTGGGAAAAAACAGGGGGGAATACTGTTTGCAGAGTTTGAAGTGCTGGGCTGGGCTGGGCTAGTCTGCTGCCTGTGTAATTGGCTGATTCTGATATATTTCATCTGGCAGCTCTGCTAGTTCTCCTTGGTTAACTTCCTACTACTTTTTTTCCTTCCTTTTTCCTTTCTGTTTCTGCCTGGGGGAAGTGCCACGCAAACCAAGCGCAAAAACGTGCACACACTGTGTGCATGTTTTCAAGGAGTTTCCTATCTTTTAACATTGTGCACCTTTGGTTTGAGGTTTTCAAATAGGACAACTGTAGGCATGCCTCTTGCAATCCTGAGCAACTCAAAGCAAACATAAGCCACTGTGCTTCAATTAGCTTACAGCCTGTCTGACACGCCCCCTCATGATGTCACCTATATTCTACTCTACTACTCCTACTCTTACACTCTTGGGACATGGATCACATGCTGGGGAAAATTGGGATTCACTATCCTTATCCTCATTTGCATAAGATTGCCTACTAATGCATGGTTACATCTCTCACACTGAGCTTCCCCCCTTAGCAAACACTATTCAGTGGCCATGTTGTCTTCAGCCTGTCATTCACCTGCATGGCAGAATAAGCTTTTTAGTGAAAATGCCGATTTTTGGCTTTTTTAAAATTATTTTCTTGTTTTTATAAGCGCCGCACATTTGCACGGTGCTGCGCTATGCTTAAACATCGGAGCTCGGGGAAAACAAAAAATGTTTATATTTTTAAACATTTATAAATGCCAATGGCCTTATATTTGGCCATTGGCATGCTTCCTCAACTGTATGCATTCTTTATTTGGAGCTGTCATAGCTCCGTATAGCTATTTGCAGAACGGTACTCCGTTACCAACGGAGTACATTTCTACAGCTAACACTAATCTTCCACGGACAGGTTAGTGTTTCATGGATCGCAAATTTACCTCATTTGCAAGGCTTTCACCAGCAAATGAGGTAATTTGCATACCATGACGCTGTCTGTGCAAGAGTAGCTTTAGCAGCTCTCGTGCACGCCTGTGCCCGGTGTACCTGGATCGCACAGCAGACATATTGCAAGCTTTCATAAATCCGGCCCTATATGTTTGAGTTTCCAAATACTCAAAAATAAAATCTACATTTTTGTTGGGGGGCAAGAACCCCTGCAATCCCCATGTAGGTAGCTGTGCCCCCCACACCTCCTGCTGCAAATTATATATACCAAGTCTGAGATCATACTACAGTGGGGAAACCCCTGTCCTCATTGTACTGCGATCTGCAGAGAAGTGCTTTAAGAGGTAATTTCCCCTTTTCCCACCTGTAGTATGATCTCAGAGTTGATATATACATATATAATTTACAGGGGGTGTGGGGGTAGAGCTCCCAGCAAAAACATAGATTTTTTTTTTACTTTCGAGTTTTTGGAAACTCGAACATATTGTCTCGACCATATGAATTTTGAGTTTCTGAAAACTCAATAATGTGATATATATATATATATATATATATATATATATATATATATATATATATATATATATATATATATAGAGAGAGAGAGATAAATAGAAATGTATAGATAGCCATGCAGTGAACATTCAGAGTTTCACATCACAATTGTTTTATTTATTTATTTTTTTGTTAGCCTAGTTAGTTAGGGAGAGCAGGCAAGCATGACAGCAGAGGAGTAATGCAAGCTGACGAGGAGCCAATTGGCTGAGATGTGCCAGGCTAAAGGACTGGTGCATGCCAATCTGACTAAAGCAGACATGATTGCAGCTTTAGTGACAGCTGCAACACAGAGTAGCAACCAGGAGGTCAATAAGACTGGCCTTGGAGATGTACAACTCTCAAAAAATGGACAGCTTAACCTTTCCACAGAGGACTTAACAATCCATTTGGAGTTAAAGAGACTTGAGCTGGAGGCCAAGCGTTTGGAAATGGAGGCAACAGAGAGACTGAGATGTCTACAGACTGAGGAAAATGAAAAACTGCAATGTCTGAAGGCTGAGGAAAATGAGAAACTGTGACACCTAGAAGCTGAGGAGAAGGAGAGGCAGAGGCAACATAAAAAGGCAATGCTGACTCTTCATTTAACTTATTTATTAGCCTTTCATTGATGAAATGTAATGATAATAAATCAGATATTATTTTAATATATCAGCAGATAATATATTAGAGAACAAATATAAGTGGAGAACTCAATAATTTAAGTATTTAGAAATCATAATTTAACCTGACATTAACAAAATTAATACTATTTTTTAATCTCATTTCTGAGTAATGAAATAACAATTACTTTTCTTTTGAGAAGAAATTAATTCTTATAAAAATGATCATTCTTTCTAAAATATTCTATGTTCTATAATCAATAACTATAGAACCAGATATAGCATGGCAGCCTAATAAGCCAAGAGCAGGGTATTAGAAACATGCTAGACTAACTGTGGAATTTATTGGAGTTCATTTTCCAGATCTTGAATCATATTCTTTAGCTACAGTTTTAGCTTTTTTTTTTTTTTTTTTTTTTTTGTGGTTGAATCCTTATTACAATAGTTAATGGAAAAGTGTTTATGAACAGATTGATAGGACTCCTTTAATTATAATGATTGTAGGAAGTTTGATTTAATTGATAATAATATTTTACGGACACTCAGAAATCTGTATAGATGTTTAAATCTCCATTGTACAAAAATGGAAGTTTCTTGTTTTCCCACCAGCACTTACAACTGGATCTATATAAAGTCAGAATACTATGAAGATGTTATCACTTAAGAATAATATTTACAATTAATTCAAATTATTGTTAACAAATTAAACTATTATTTATTTGTAATGAATGAAGATATAAGGAGGATAATTTCAAATATCTATGAATACATGATTAAAACCCTAAGCTACCAGAAAACCCTGCAAGCAATATTCCTTTATTCATTGTACTATAGACTTCTGAGGGGTAATCAGTGTCTTTCCTTCCATGCCATTTGGGAATCAGTACTTCTGGACCTCTTTTACCTCTATAAGTAAAATATGCCTACAAATACAAGGACCAAGGATGTAAGTATTCATCAGCAAATTAATAAAACATAGTGAAGAGAGAGATTCATTGCATGGTACCTTCCCAACCTCCCCAGTGGATTCCCAGTGTAAGTTAAGCAGTGATATACATTATCTTCCTTCAAATGGGAACTGGAATTTGGATTGAATATTTACAAATGAACCCCTGGCTTGTTTAACCTAGCCCTTCTTGAAAAGTTTAAGGGATGGTACTCGCAAGACGTGAATGGCTACTAGGCTCTGTAGCCTTATATTTCTTATGATCCTAGGACATGGTCGCATCCATATATTTGTTTTCTTCAAATAAATATTTAGATTTGTAGTGAAGGAATTGATGGGTCTTTATATATTAGCCTATATTGGATATCACCAGATGTTATTCGTGTGACCATCAGAGAGCACAAACTACCATTGTAAGGAATTGCATTTGTTCCATGTCCAATTTCCTATCCTCTGGCCTTGTTTATAACAGATAAAGAAGGCCTTTGGATGTTCAGCATTCTCTGGCAGTGATTACCTTGTGGTATTCTTCACTACTCCTTCATAGAAGATATGTAGATGCAATAATTAACTTTTCCTGAAATTGTTCTTAACCTGGATATAACTGCTGTAGCTAGTAGAGTTGAAGCATGGTGCAACAGGCCCATTACAAGTAAGTTAATTTTATCTAATGTAGGGTAAACTTATACTCTTCAAATCATCTGAATTTGATACATTATTATAGCTTTTCTAAACTCAAGATGTTTCAGAAAAAGTTGGAAATTCAATCCTAACAACCCAACTGCCTTGGTTTGTGGCCCAACTTACTTTTTTCTGAGAAGTCCTTTGCTTTCATCAAATTCAGAGGCACCATTTCAGTTGCTTTTTGGCTCCTTTTAGATTGTCATCTCAACCAAGCTATTACATGGTCCAAAATTTTATTTCCATTTTAATGTGCAGTTTCACTATGAATGTTTTTTTTATCTATATATGCTACTTCTAAACTTGATACTTATTCTTGTGTAGGCCCATTTGGTCAATTCAGTCTATGTTGCAGAATTAAACTTGGCTGTAAAGCACTGTGTTCAATCAGTATGAGGAAGATTAGGTTTAGAAAAGTTGACCAGGGCACTGGCCAATAATGTAAGAGCTGGACATAAAAAACAGGAAGAAAATGAAATGGAGCTAAAGTTGCACTTATTAAATACCATGTCATGACATTTGTTTTATGTAATAAGTACAACTTGCATATGGCTTATGTAATAAATTGTACTTATTACATAAACCATGTCATAGCAGGGTATGAAATGTACATCCAAGCATCATGCCTCTCAATGTTTTAGTGCAATAATCTTGTAAAAAAGTCAAAAATAACAGGGAAAAGACCCAAAATCCAGGAAACATTTTTCATGTTGCTCTTATAGACTTAGAAAGTTGCCAGAATAACAGGTTGTGCATCAACATGCATTTTCTGAAGGATATGAAGACTGAAACTCAAATGTCTGTCATCATTTAGTGACGTTAGTCCTCAACAATTTGTCAGAAAGCCACAAATTTCATGTTGAACAAACTAAAAATATGAGGCAAAATCTGGACATTCTGTGCAATTATGGACAGTTAACATGAATGCCAAGAATAACACCGCATGCAGTGTGGCTGCAATATCCTTAGACAGATTTTGCAATATACAACTTAAAATGCATGATTTAAATTAAGGAAAGTGTAGTTTAAAAAAAATATATTCATTTATAGAACTGTGCTTCAATGTTAACTTTAAATCTAAAAAATATCACAACAAAAGATGATCTTGAGCATAAATATGGTATTGGAATGTTCTCTCTTTACACAGGGCATAAGGCAATTATTCATAAGAAATCATGTGTGCATATGACAGTATTAGAAGGGGGAAATCTTAACTTGCATTGCAGATCTATACCATTATTGTAATAGCTTCACTGAATTTTTATAGCTACCAGGTTATCTTTCTCTATTAAAGCAATACTAAGAATTTATGAGTTTATACTTTTCTCTATTCCAGTAAGCCCATTTGGTTTCTTCATAGTTTCTTCATTCTAATTTTTTTCACTTTTAATGTATTTTTATAGTCTGTTTTCTTTCTACTGTAATACTTGTAATATATGCTGGACACAGTCCTAATATCAATGGCAAACTCATTATAGTCCCATTTTGTCATATTTGGCCTCTTATCTAGAAAAGCTGTAATCCCAGAGAACCTTTATATAAGTTGGGTGTGTAGGGAATCCCCTATAAAAAAATTGGGTAGAGGGTCAGAAAAATACTCCAGAATGCATCAATTCTACTGAGGACATACTTGATGAAAATGGATTTTGATAAGTTTGCACTTTACACTTAAGATCAAACCATAAGTAAGAACATATATGTTTTATAGGATTACCTATAAGTCATTGACTTGTGCTATTTTGACTCACTGGTTTCTGAAAGATGAAACACACATAAAAAATATTTTTTGCAGAAGCCAAGCCCCCCACCTACAACCCCATGTGGGATGATCTGACTTTTTTTTCTCTTTTACATTTGTTAACCAGGTAAGCCCAATTGACATAAGCATCCCTTTACTGAGGTGACCTGGAATAATGGCCACGGGACTTGGTTAGAGTCAAACGGTATGCAAATGGAGATTGATGGAAACATACTCTGCACACTTACTTAACAGAGGCAACTTGTTAACAGCTCAGAGCCTTAATCATCTGCACTGAATGCCTGATTTCTGCCTTCCACACGCCCTCAATTATGCATGCCAAGTTCATGTTTGCACCACAGTGCTCCAGCAGTTCACACAATACAAAACATTGTGATGAAACACTCATCAGAATTAAACTTTCAATGTAAAACTCCTCAGTATAAATGTTGTTGTTGACCTGTAAAACAGCCTTTTATAAATCAATTTTTGACAATAACTGAGGCTCCACTTACAGTATTGGAACTTGTTTTTTGGGATGGTTGTGAGTCACAATGCAGTTTTAAGCCATTGTGCTGAAACTTTTGAATATTTTCATATCTCCCAGGGGTATTTTCACATCTGCAATTTCATTTTAAGAAATGATGGTTTATAAATATGTTTGCACATACATTTTCATATTTTGCTAGAGTCCTTCTTTTGGTCGACTATGGTGACAACATTTGCTTTCTTGGTTCCATCTTTGCTTAATACAATAGAACATCTGTTTTTGTTATGCTAAATGATCCAGGATGGAAACCATCTTCCACATATAGTATGTGGAAAAACTGAAACTACAACTAAATGCATGGTCATATCAAGCAGAGTCTCTGCTTTTGTCATGATTGCATCATAAAAGACCTGGATGTCAGTCTGTATTTTTCAGTTGCTGCAATGCATCGTGAAAATGAAAATCTTCTGCACATTTTTCAGAAGCACTGAATACCTTGTCATCCTTAACATGTCAAATGCATGATTTTTGTGACAGTGTCATTATGATATCAGTCGCTCTTTAATTATTTAATTAATTATAGAGTCATGGCATAGTAACTTCCAATGTACTTTTTAATGGAGGCTATGTGCTTTTTTAGAAATTTGGTTTATGAAGCTATTACTGAAGTATAATATTTCCTTCTCTGTTTAAGATAATTATTTAGTCTGTACTGCACAAAGCTATTGCTTTTATATTTCTTCCCTTTAAC
Source organism: Protopterus annectens (assembly GCF_019279795.1). NCBI lineage: Eukaryota > Metazoa > Chordata > Ceratodontiformes > Protopteridae > Protopterus > Protopterus annectens. Next base: position 937,501,141 of record NC_056735.1, read on the forward strand.
TGTCAGGTGAGCAGGAACAGAAAAAAGGACAGAAGCCATCCTTGACATATTTCCTTAAAACAAATTATGCTACTATCTCTGAAGACCATAGTTGACCAAAACAAGGACTCTAACATAGAAGAGTTTGTAATCATTACTCTTCTATGAAATGGACAGATTTAGTCCTTAAGTATTCCACAGTGCCACCCTGACCTTTTACAGAGAGTTTTTAAAGCCTAGCCACTGATGCTGGAGTAAACAACCTGGAGAAAACTATGAAAATCCTGTGAGAATAAAACATACTTATTATATAAATGATGGACATTACCAAACAGGTAATAGAAACCTTGGACATAGCTTCTTGCTACTGTGAACTTTTGATAAATGTCCTTCAGTGCTTGTTTATTAAATACAATAGTGCTGCTGTCAGCAGGGACTGCTGCATTATGTAAGCTGGCGGAAGATGGATAGTGTATGCTGAACTGAGTTTATTAATATTTTATGGCATTTCTGTATTCTTTGATACAATGGGTTAGCCTTATAAAGCTATGCCTACTGACATCTAAAGGTTCTACAGTTTAACTATCAATATCATGCATTTGCTCTGTGGACTCAGCTGCACATTATGAGAGTTATGAGTCAAATGAATAATAGCATTTAGTTATAATAATTTTGCATATTAACAATCTCATGAGTTCTTAATAAAATGCTAAATTAATATTAAAATTAAACACCATAACTGCAAAATAAAACAGTGAATTACAAATAAATTAAAACCACAAAATGATCAGATACTGCTGTAACATACAGTTTAAATTTCCTTGAGCTAGATTGCTGAATGTGCTAACATTTGCTTTTATGAGGTCCAAGACTTCATTCAGTTGTAGTAGCCCCAAGCTCTACATTAGAAATGGAGAAAGAGAAATATAATAGGAAGAACAAAACATTTGCCACAGTATTTAAATATGTTGTGTCTTTCGGCTTTTCCCGGTTAGGGGTCGCCACAGCGGAACTCCGGTCCGCTAATGATTGTTAGTTGATTTTTATGTGCCGAGTTACCAGCCCTGATGAAAACCTTCAGCGAAGGTATGCCCATTCATGCATGTCACCATGCAGAAGATGCTCTAGCAGAGAATCAAACCGGACAGCATCTTACTGTGAGGCGACAACGCTACCACAGCACCACCACCGTGGATGCATCCCACAGTATTTACCACAGTATTTAAATATACATAGCAGTATTCCAGAAATAAAACTGTGGTCACAATGATACACAGTGATAGGCAGCACAATAGCCTGTTGCCTGTGATAATGCAATGCACATGGTCAGCAGCATGGGGAAAGGTGACAGTCATGTGACCAGTCTTCACAAGCATGCATATCCTATATGACCTCCCTGCCTGAATATGGCCACAGTGGACAGCGGGTTAGTGTGATGAGTACAGTCATTATCACAATGCAGATCTGTAGTAGCATGGCCAGGCTGTTCAGATGTATACTTCAGAGGTGATCTCAGTGCTCATGCATGAACCAGACCAGATTTTGCTGCACATGGTAGAGATGATAAATTGCATTACTGACATAATTCAAATAGAATCCTATTACATTAACTCATTAGCAAAATAGCTGCCCTATGAGCTTTGTCATAGCATGATAAAGAGTGCAGTCATCTTTTTTCAGGAGACTATATTACAGGAAACAATGCAGAATTCCAAAGAAAGTGGGTATTAGAGCACACTGCCACATAGGCAAAGTGACAGCTGACAAGATTAATGGACCTCAGCATTGCCAAGGACACTACAATACAGTGGTGCATTGTGTGTGCTATCACCACACTGGTCTTGACAGGAGTCTGGAAGGCTGGGGGTGTTGGCTCAACGTGACAAGGTATAGAAAATGGACAAGAAAGCTTGCAGTCCTTTGGGAACTGTATTCCAACAGAGCTTAAAGAAGAGGTAAATCAGTTCATAGTCCTGTGTGAAGGTATTCAGCCAGGGGTCATGGAAGTGGTAGTGTGGGGGGAATCAATTAGCCAAGTTCAAGGAGCAGGAAATGCAGGTTGCAGTTCGGTGGTAAGATGTGAATCTTTCCAGGCTACAGACAATAGGCAGATTCAGTCATAGGCCTGCTGTGTTAGACAGCAGGACAGGCAACCAGGGATGTTAGGCTTGCAGTAAACTAGACACACATCATGTTGTTAGCACAGGTGCAAGGAACAGGACCCATGATTAACATGTCCACAGGTGCCACTCTATGGTACAGTATCAGACCAGTTTCATCACAGCATCAATAATTTCGCTTGCAAAAGTGGGGGTGCAGGTTTTGGCTTAGATGGGTGAAACTATATACCCACCCAGGTCTATTTGTGGACCTACAGGTGCACCTGATCTATCATGGCAACAAAAAATGACACTGCCTGGAAAAGTTCACCTCACATGAGACCAATGTGCTGCAGCTGTCCGTATACATACATAGTTGGAAAATCCAATGCAAAGCTAAAATAGAATGTCCACTAGGACTAGGTGTGGCAGGGTGTTGTGTAAGATGTCAGTGCAGTGGTAGTCACAATAGACAGTCAGTACAGGTGTGTTTCAGGGTCACAGACATGATCCCCATACTAAGGCCAAGGCTTAGGACATAAGTGCTGGTCAAGCACCAGGGGTGTACCCCTAGCACAGCATCAGTTCACAGACACTGAAGCATTCCTACTATCTCCCTCAGTCGTGACACTGAGTGAATACCCATTCCCGGTAATGGACTGGATATAGAAATCAGGCTGATGACAGCTGCCACATAGAACAGATGTCAGGATGCCCTAGGTGAGTAGTGGCATAAACCATCTGAAGGGCATTGCATTGCATGAAATGTCCTACAGAAATAGTTTATACAGGGTATTGCATTGCATGTCTGCCTGGTTTAGTCACACATGTCCATCTGCATTTATGTCACCAAGGGACATCAGAGCTGCGAATGAGATCACCTACACCACAAGGCATGGCTCATTGAGTTTCTGTAGGGGATTCAACAGATTAATAGTGACATATACTGATCCAATGGGACATTGTTCATCACCTTTGTATGGTTTACCCAGGTACACCATTTCACATTTCTGTCACCTAGGAGCATCACAAGTGCAGTGGAGACAAGCTGCACAACAATGTATGTAAGCACCCATTTATATATTTGGCATGTCTCAGTCTGTGCACTGCACTGTGGCAAGAGTCACACATGTATTGGCTTTCACCTGGCTATCTGTATGTATTTGTAGGCTCTACTGTGAGAGGATCCAGCATGATATGTCAGCACATGCATCATATCAACATATCGCTAAACACTGACAGAGATGATGGCATCATGCACCGGGCAAAGTCTGAAGACACAGTGGCACTTTGAGCAGCACCAACAGTAGAAAGAACACACCCATCCCCCACAGATGAACCTCCATGTCACCTGTGTTTACTGTAGGATGTCCCTTATGTGTCCTCCCCACATCTGATACACATCATCAATGGATGCAGCATCAGAGGGCATCACCACCTACCAGACGTAGCATAAAAGATGTAGTAGAGACCACCACTCAATACAATAATGTGGTTTTATTGCACACAAACAAAAAAATGCAGATTCTCCCTATGTAACAGGATAGAATGACAACACAAATTAAAGTTCCATTAAGTATAGCCCCATGTAGCAGGGCCACTGTCTCTCTTTGCAAGTTTCTCCAAGTTTCTCAGAAATTCTCTTTCTTCTGGTTTCCTTTGTTAGGTAAGATGGCCAGGTTTCTTCTGGTGTCTTCCTCTAGGTCTCTTTACTCTGTAGTGCTTCACCTAGAACTGCTGTTGTGGACTCAAAATCCCTCTCCTCAAAATGCCAGTGACTTTGAAATGGCTGATTTTAGAACTCCTTTTTGTAAAATACTGATTGGCTGTAATAACCAACAAGCCTGACAGAACCCACTCAAATTAATACATCATAGTTCCTGCTGTTCTTAGAAGTATAGCTCTGTTTTAAGTAACAGTTTTATTTACAACATTTGCCAGAATAGTTTTATAAACAATGTTCATAGCAGCATTATTTACATTCTTTCTAACTTCCGGTTGCCACACCACTCTGTGAATACCTCCACACAATGCAACATTGACCTCCAATACCCGACCTTGATTGAAACCTTTGGTTTCAGGCCCTCTGGATGAGCTGTGAGCCCTGACAAGCCATCTGCATTGTGATGGGTTGAGCTTGGTCAATGCTGTACAGTAAATTTCAACAGTTGTCAAGAGCTTTATCTCTGACCAAGCTTTATGGTTCAATTTTTTTGCCTATTTAACCACATCAGAGGCATTGTCTGCCAACAAAGTGAACTCCTGTCCTAGAAGGCAATATATCAGTGAACAGAGTTCTCACTTGATAGCCAAGCATTCCTCTATCAATGCTTGACAACTTGCTTAATGGTCCTATTTTACTTACAAGTCAGAAAACGCAGAAGTTGTTCTCCATCAAAGGCCTGTGATAATGCTATTCCTATGCCTACCTCTGATGCATCAATATAAATTATAAAAGGCCTGCTGAAATCCAGAAATGTTAAAATCAGCTCTGAATATAATATCCTCCATTTGTACTCGCAGTCACTAATTTATTATAAATTGGAACCATAAGAATTTCACTTAACTTTTAAAAATCCTGTAAATACCAGAAATTGGGGACTGGATGCACATTGGAATACTTTTTCAACTATTTATTTATTTATTTATTTTATTTTATTTTACATTTGTTAACCGGGCTAGTCTGGCTGGATACATGTCCATTTTCAGCAGAGGCCCGAGGAGAAAAGCTCCACTAATAGACTACGGCAATACATGAAGTCTACTTCACTAAGTAGATCAATCATTTTAACAGAGAATAAACACAAAACAAATAAAAATGTTCAACAGAATACAGATTGTCTTGACTAATTTAAGTAAGTTACAGTAAGATTAAGATCAAAGTTCACATCATGTGATTGAGGAGAGTAAATTCAGGCACAAAAACATACAGGTGAGTAAAGGATATCTGAAGTGTAGGTATATAAAAATTAAGGATTGGTCAGAGGTAGAGGAGAGTGAAGGTTTTAGACAGAGTGAATAGAAAGCTAGTAGTTAGGCATGCTAAAAATGGCAAGTTCGAAGGAAAGGATAAGGGAAAAGTGTGGGTAGAGTATGTTTAGATAGGGTAAAGGTATTTAATCAAGTTAACTGTTAAGATAGTAAAGTTAAACAGGAGAGTGAGGTGTATAGGCAGAGAGACATGGGAAAGGGGTGAGGGAGAAGAAAGGGGGTTAAGAATGTTGGTTTAGGTAGGAATGGGAGAGTAAGGAAAGAAACATGCAGACTGTTCAGGGTAATAAAGAAAACATGCAGACTGTTTAGAGTAATAAGACAGTTGTGTGCTCAGTCAGGGTTAGAGCAGGGGCAGAGCCAGTGGATTTGTAGGTGGTTTTTTATCTGTTTTTTGAAGAGGTGGCATGATGTTAGGGAGGTCAGTTCAGTGGGAAGTTCCATCTGTGAGGAAGCACAGACATCATTATGTACGCACCCCTTTATTATTTTATTAATTAATTACTGAACAATTTCAAATAATTACCATCTGTGAGGAAGCACAGACATCATTATGTACGCACCCCTTTATTATTTTATTAATTAATTACTGAACAATTTCAAATAATTAGTTATTTGCCAAACTGTTAAATTAGCAGTTTGGCAGAAAACTAACTGCTTTGCAATTGTTTAACAAGTTGTAGTCCCCTACCCTTTCACACATTTCATGGGAGACCAGACTGGCGTTTCCAACCATTGACAAAGACTTATTTCAGCATTTTTTAAAAGTAAAATTTGAAGACAACAACTCCCAGAAGCCCCCTTCCAGCAACCATGATGACAGTGGGATAGAGAAAATGTTTGAACAAATTAAAGGAACAGAGCTCAGTGTAACATAATTCAGCTTATTTCCAATAAAACTCAAGAGCAGAAACCACTACTAAACATGTTTTTCACAACATATAATTGTTAATAGCCAGGCATAGTTATGGAAAGCTAAAATTCTCATTTATTATTTATTTATTTATTTATTTATTTATATTTGTTGACCGGGAGTGTCCGACTGGACGTAGGTCCATTTTCAGCGGAGGCCCGGGAAGAAAAGCTCCACAGTTAAAATAAACAGACAGTAGTTGCATTGGATTACATAGCGATTAACAATTTAACATAGCAATTACTTACAACATATTTACAGATGAAGAACATAGTATGTCAGTAGACAACTAGAATCTTTATCTGTGAAGTACATAACAGACATTAACAAATGTTAAAATAAGAAGTTCGTGCTGTATAATAAGTACTAAGCTTATGAGCATCTGACCTTGCTATAATCAAGGTAGTTAGTGGAGTGGATAGAAAGGTAGTGCATCATCTCATTGCAATCAATAACAAACTTTTCAGCCTAAAAGGAGAAATCACTGGCAGGGATCAGAAACTGACAGCTGCCACATTCTTATGGTACACTGAAATGCATAGCTTTCAGCCTTGCTTCATCCATGACTCAAGCTACAAACAGCCACAGTGTATGGCAAATCATCAAATATGAATCTGGAAACAAGAAATACGATGAAATCATATAAACTAATGCTTGTGCTGTTTGTTGATTACAGAGAGATATAACTTGCTATGAAAATGTGTTTTAAAGCAGAATAACCCAGTGCATAAAAGTGACTTCTCTCAACAAATTGGAGTGTTCTAGAACGTTAAAATAAATGACATATCTGATAATGTGTGAAAGCTAAGAGGTATATTAAGAAATAAATGCCTGTTGTGAAATACTGCAGTGAACATATGGGAAAATGACAAAGATTTAGCTGCAGTAGCAAGCAAGACTGTCTTTGCATATTATTCATGATTTTTGGTAATTTTCAGCAGACTGCAGTGTACTCTTTGTGTAATATGACCCATAATTATGAGTTTGTAGTACTTCACAATGGTGACTTTGCATGATAAAAAACAGTCACTTTTTTTTGGAAAAAGTATGACACCCAGACTGATATATGGAAAATATATGTTAACATATTTTAAAATTGTAAAATCTAAGTTATGACAACAAAGTGATACACCCAATGAAAGTATGAAATGCATTTTTAAGGTCAGTTTAAATTATGGCTGATTATGCAAGTATAGGATGTAGCTGTGTGTGTGTGTGTGTGTGTGTGTGTGTGTGTGTGTGTGTGTGTGTGTGTGTGTGTGTGTGTGTATGTGTGCGTGTAACAGAGAGAGATAGAGAGAGAGAGTCTGTCTAGGATTGTTACCACTGAATCTTTAAAGACTATGACAAATAATAGTGGGGTATACAGTGTTTGGTTGCTTATTTATTTATACTGCATGGAAAAGAATAATGACAGACATTTCCTTCATCTGTGAAATATATCACATGGAAATTTAGTATATTAAGCATTAGAGGGAGCAACATGATTGAAAAAGCCACCTGTAGGCAAACAATATTGAGTGGTTTGGTCAGTGGAGCAGAATACATGTAGAAGGGGTATGCAATACATTAGTATATATCACAAGAAACAGACATGTTCACCTGCAAACACTTGTCATTCTAATATGTTTGTACATATATCAGATAACATTGAAAAAAGTGGCAATAATGCTTGTTTTCTTACAGTTCGAGTGAAGAATGTGCATTAAGTTGGTAAATTGATTACTTTTTAGAAATTCTGGTTTGTTTAACAATACTATGACATCATACTTATTTTACAGGCTATGCAAGATTAATATAGCAGGACAATTGATCTTAAAAAAACAACATTTTAAAAATTTCTTTTCTTTTTCTTTAAAAGCATGTCACATCATGTCCTTTAAAATTAATATCACCCAGGATTCCGGCTTTCTGAAAATGGATCCCTTCTCTATAATAATTTCTATTGGACTGTGCAATGGCTAAGCATGAGATGATGTCAGGACATATTTGGCTATGGAGCAGAATGCACTTTATGTTTAGCCTCTACATATATAAGACTAAACAAGCAAATAATAACACAAGTCTAGTGCAAATAAGCATGGATAAAAACTCAAAATCTGCATAGAAGAAATACAGAAATGTGTCTAGTATAACTAATGTAGTACTGGGTAAATATATAATGTGTCATTTTTTTTAAATGATTTCCTTCATGGCCTGCTTAGTTATAAACATTGGATGGGATCAGTTTACCTTCTATATACTGAAAAACTGTATCTGATAAAACAAGAATTAGTTTGGAGATGCAGTGACACATATGTGAGATCTAAGTTCTGTAGTTTTTTCTATGTACAAGGGTGGCTAATTGGTTGTCCACTAATGATTGGTAGTGGATATTTACGTACCGGGTTACCAGCCCTGATGCACAACCTTCAATGAAGGCACGCTCCATTCATGTATGCCTCCACACAGAAGACATTCTAGCTGAGAATCGAACGGGACAATGTCTTGCTATGAGGCGACAACGCTACCGCAGCACCACCACCGCAGTTAAGAACATGCCAATGAGTATTCTTTAAAAAATGACTGCAGTGGCCTCCTAACAGTGATAACCAATTTTTTGCTGCAAAATCAGCTACATGTTTATCTGTAAAAAGCAGTACAGGAAATATATTTGATCTGAGGTAAGACACTCTGAAGAGAAAAAAAGCTGGTTAACTGTATTTCTACACAGGAAAAACAATGCACAAGGATCATATCCACAACAATTTATTGCCCTACAGAAGGGTTATGCTTGGTGTCATTAATAAAGGTTACACAGCTCAGAATGCTGTTTTCTCTTACCTAATTCTGGTGCAATGCTGATAAGACTATCACCTTTTCTAGTTTAGGAGGTTTCATTATGAAATCAGTCCACTGCTATAGTATTTCAAGTGGGAGGTTAAAGACTTGCATAAAGATGTCTGTTCCTGGAAAAGCTATTGCTATTTACAACAATGCTGTGCTAATTGTGACACTTTCAGTTCAACCCCAAACAGAAACAAGACAAAGGCAGGAGTCAGTCTCTTACAGAGCACAACAGAGTCAGATTGCTGGAGGCTGGTGAATGCTAGTTAATAAATCTTCAGACTGGTTTATTGCACATATGTTTGTGGTGCTAGCAAAATGGCATTTAAACTGGAACACTGCCATCACCCCCTGCTACCACCAGTCAGTAGTAAATGGCTTATTTTTGTTTTGGACTCCAGCCAGTCTCTGCATCCCTCTAAAAATAGCGCAGATTAAATAGCATGAAAACAACTGAAGTGTTACAAAGTATAAATTGCCACAGGGTGAGTACATATTTATGAATGCATTTCTACTGAATTTTTCAAAAGTGTTAATACTCACACAGAGTCATCCAAAATTAAGAAATGTGTAGGAAAGCAGCAAACATATTTTAAAAAACACAGCCCAATAATTATAAACAGCAATTCACAGACCCAGAGCATTTTAGTAGGAATTGCAGTTTCTGCATCTTTGTGCTTCAATATTCACCGTGAGGAGTCTTGTTATTATGTCTGAAGTGCCCTGTCCTCTAATATTATGCCTTAGGTGCCCTGTCCTCTGATATTATGCCTGAAGAGCCCTGTCCTCCAATATTATGCCTTAGCTGTCCTGTCCTCTAATATTATGCCTGAAGTGCCCTGTCTTCTAATATTATGCCTTAGGTGCCCTGTCTTCTAATATTATGCCTTAGGTGCCCTGTCTTCTAATATTATGCCTTAGGTGCCCTGTCCTCTAATATTATCCTGAAGTGGCCTGTCCTCTAATATTATGCCTGAAGTGGCCTGTCCTCTAATATTATGCCTTAGGTGCCCTGTTCTCCAATATTATGCCTTAGGTGCCCTGTCCTCTAATATTATGCCTGAAGTGCCCTGTCCTCTAATATTATGCCTTAGGTACCCTGTCCTCTAATATTATGCCTGAAGTGCCCTGTCCTCTAACATTATGCCTTAGGTGTCCTGTCCTCTAACATTATGCCTGAAGTGCCCTGTCCTTCAATATTATGCCTTAGGTGCCCAGTCCTCTAATATTTTGCCTGAAGTACCCTGTCCTCTAATATTATGCCTTAGATGCCCTATCCTCTTAATATTATGCATGAAGTGCCCTGTCCTCTAATATTATGCCTGAAGTGCCCTGTCCTCTAATATTATGTCTGAAGTGCCCTGTCCTCTAATATTATGCCTGAAGTGCCCTGTACTTTAATATTATGCCTTAGGTGCCCTGTCCTCTAATATTATACCTGAAGTGCCCTGTCCTCTAATATTATGTCTGAAGTGCCCTGTCCTCTAATATTATGCCTTAGGTGCCCTTTCCTCTTAATATTATGCCTGAAGTGCCCTGTCCTCTAATATATCCTATGAGATGTAACTGTTTCTGATAGGCTTGTTTCCTGGAGTCATGCTTCACCATTCTTGGTTGCACCACTTCTTTTCTGCCAATTATGTGTCCCTAGTATTTGTGGTACATAGGTACTAAGATGACAAACACTCTGTTCTCTGTCTTATCATTTAGTCCCAGAGTGATTATTTGCTTCAGATAATTGGCAGTCACCATTGTCACGACTGTCATTACTGAGGCTGGTCACCAATGCTTGCAGCTGATCATACATTCACTACTACATTCTAAGCTATTTCCATATAAACCTTATTAAATAGTCCTCAATCTGTATATTTGCAGTGTCTGATAACCATCTTAATTTATTAATGAGTACAAATTTTTTCAGAGTCATCATTCTGTTAATGTACTACTTGCCTTGATGTTACACAAATATATGTATTTGGCTGGTAAGTTAAAGTCTTATTTTTTCATACTCTAACACTTCTATGTCACTGTTCATTATTTCTCAGTATTTATTATTTAAAAGAATAATGTTACTACTGCTAACTGTTATTATTTCACTGTTTTGTTATTTTTTAAATTGACTTGGACATTATGTCTCCAGAGCTGGAAAGAAATTGAGACTTACCTGTTGGACATTCACAGTTAAAATGCAATTAATCAACTCAAGAGTATTGACGCATAAATGCTTAGTTCTTAGGACACTTTCACATTTAATATTTCTGTGTTTTGTTCTGGCTCATTAAGGAAGTCAGTACAATCGGAGAGATCTATATGCATACAAATATTTCAAGCATGGGCATTAATGCCCTGCTAGCCTGCCAATGCAACAAAACAGTTGTTCCTATAAGTGTCCAGGCTGATCTTAAAAATATCTAAACTAGTCCTTATTTTAATGCAATGTGGTAGTCTACTCCATGCATCATCTGCTCTCTCAGCGAACCAGTTAGTACACTTCTCATTCCTACAGAATCCTCTACATAGTTTGTTGATTCGCTACTACTTTTTGATAAAGTTGTGTCTAAATGCCCTATATAACTGAATAAGATCTCCTCTGAAATATCTATACGAGATACTGTACAAGTTCAGATGTTTTAGTCTTTTACAATAACTTAAATTTTTACATTTATGAATGCCCTTTGGTAGTCCTAGTAACACACATGGGCAGCCTCAGCCATCTTGCATAATGGCCATTAAAAAGTCAATGTTCCTTGTCATTAATATTCACTTATTTATTGACATTTGATTATGGGGAAAGCCTGATTGTGTAGATGCCAATTTTAAGCTGAGGCCCAGGGAGAAAAGACTGAAGTTTTACAAAAACATTTTAAGAACAATAATTTTACAATCAAATGTTCTCCATAGCAAAGAGGGCATTGTATTCAATGATAGGTCTGTTGAATGCCAAATACAATGTTACACTAACTTCCTTGGACCTAGATGCCACACCTTTGTTTATGAGTTGCATAACATGAAATGATTTCCTCAGTACTGTAAACACATGATGGTCAAAGGCTAGATTATTGTCTATGTATGTTCCCAAGTTCCTAACTACTGGGCCAGTCTTTAGGGATGTGTTGTCAACATGATACTTAGCAGAGGTGGATGACTTCCAAAAAGATACTATTATGCATTTCTTGACATTTAGTTTGCGTCCATGGCGCTGAAAGCAGTTGTTTGCCTGTGTCAGCCCTTCCTGGAGAACATTTGTATTGGTGGGGGAATTCAATGACAGCTCCTAATTTGCAATCATATGCAAATTTAATCAGCCAGAGGCCACTGACATTGGCCTTGACTTCAGATAAGTAAATGCATAATTGGAGCAGTCCCAGAACCAATCCCTGAGGGACTGCACTTGTGACTGGCCTCTTTGTAGAGGCAGACTCCCCAATTCTAACTTCTTGGGTCCTATCTCTGAGCCAGCTGACTATCCACTAGGTAACATAAGAGTTTGTGTAACCTCTTAATTTTGTCAACAATGTCCGAATGGGGGATTGTGGCAAATGCCTTGGCCAGGTCATAGTAGGCAGTGTGAACCATTTTGTCCTCATCCACGGCTTTGGTGACCTTTATAAAGAAGTTCACCAGGTTGGGTAGGCATGACCTGTCCTGGATGAAGCAAAACTGGGTTGGGTCTAGTGTTTGGAGGTTTCTTATGTCATTATTCAACAATAACCAGATCCAGCAACAAAAATCACTTGCAGATCGCTAAAATCTATAACTCTGCTGGTGAAGCACTATTCTCTTGCACCATATCCAAATTATGGAACTCCCTCCCACCCATAATTGCCTCCATAACCATCATGCACCCACTTCAAAACTTTACTAAAAGCGCACCTAAAAACATGCTGGCTATGCCATCGCAACTTCCACTCTAATATCACCCACCCCATCCAACCACTACCTTTCTTTCCACTACACTAACTACCTTGATTATAGCAAGCTCAGATGCTCATAAGCTTAGTACTTATTATACAGCAGGAACTTCTTATTGTAACATTTGTTAATGTCTGTTATGTACTCCACAGATAAAGATTCTAGTTGTCTACTGATGTACTATGTTCTTCATCTGTAAATATGTTGTAAGTAATTGCTATGTAAATTGTTAATCACTATGTAATCCAATGTAACTACTGTCTGTTTATTTTAACTGTGGAGCTTTTCTCCCTGGGCCTCCGCTGAAAATGGAGCTACATCCAGTCGGACCCTCCCGGTCAACAAAATAAATAAAATAAATAAATAAATAAAATAAATAAATAAATTATTGATCATTTCCATGATAAATCTTTCCATGGCTTTAAAATGAGACTAGTGAGACTTATGGGTCTATAGTTTCCACGGTCTGTAGATGGCCACCTTTGTGCAAAGGGATGATTGTTGCTGTTCTCTATGAAGCCTGTTTGGAGGCTACAGTTAAATATCAATTCCAGAGGGCCTGCTAGATCATGTTTTATGCTATTTAGAAGGCATTTTGAGATATTGTCTGGGACTACTGATACAGTGTTCTTGGAATTAGAGAGAGCATTAAGGACCTGTTCCCTAGTGATAGGAGAAGGAGTTATATTTTAGGTATTTCCTCAGGGAAGGTTGATGGGAAGCAAGTGGTAAAGTTGAACCTGAATTTGTCATCCAGTAGGTCTGTTATATTTTCTGGCTCAGAATAGGTGGGACATGAGCTTATTTTTACCTTCAAGACAGGAAGGAATTTCAAACAGATATTTGAAGGGGATAGTTAATAGGCCTAGGTTGAAAAAGGGAACATCTCCTTGTGGTATGTGCAAACAGTGCCCATTTATTTTAAAGTCTGTGTGACCTTAGAAAGTGGATTAGGTAGTAAGGTGTATTTTTGTAATGGGAATTGCAGTACAAATAAATTGATTTATTTAGCTAAATGTGAAGGGTGCTCAGCCTGTTGTATAGGAAAGACAGAAAGAGCTTTAAAGAATAGAATTTATGAGCACCGTTATGAAATAAAAATGAAAAAGGAGACCATGCTTTGTATAAACATTCAACATTCTGTACCAGTTACACTGGATTTTGAGATTTTAGAAGTTATTAAAATGAATTCTAGGGGTGGTGACTGGAAACTAACTTTATTGAAGAAGGAACTTGTTTGGCAGCTTAGATTAAATGCTGTTTTCCCCCCTGGACTAAATGAACATGTTTTGTGGAAACCTGTTCTTAAGAAGAAGGCTACTACTGTTTAAAAATTTTTACTGTGTAAGCAAGTGTAATTTTATTCTAATGGGTCATTGTTAAAGTGATTTTAAGCTTTTCAAGTGCTAATAAAGTGGAAATGTAGTGAACTGGTTGACAGAAAATTGATGAAGGATATATAAAGTGTTGACTTATTGCGTTTCATTTTCTGGTGAAGTCTCTGGTACGAGACAAAAGAGCTCATCATTGTCTGGTCTTATATTTTATTAAATTACTGGGGGCTTTCTGCTGTGGTTGGATTATTTTTTATATTTATTTTCCAGGGGAGTGTTTCCAATAGGTTTAAATGCATGATATGGGTTTCCTTGGTCATAGAGAGGGAACTAGAGCTGACAAGGAAGTGGTGTTAGATTTCACCCATGGTGATTTGAACATAGAGTTGTTCAAGTACCTTGTCTTGTTTGACCAGTCTTGATATATATATATATATATATATATATATATATATATATATATATATATATATATATATTTTTTTAAGTTTTTATTAGATTTTAACTAAACAAATTGACCATGACAATAATTGTATTTAGAAATGTGTGAGCATAAAAAAAACAATATGAACAAAAACAAACAAGAACAACTATTTACAAGATTCTCTAATAACAATGAAGATTCTCAAAAAAATCCTATACATTACTATTGATAAGAATATAGCTATTTTTGCTTATCAAAACATTCCTTGAAATTTGTACAGGTATTATAGTAGGAGATGATTCTAGCAGATGTTGATTTAATGGTGATAATTTCCAGATGACATACTTCGGTTGTAATATTTGTGCATTCTCTGAAAGAGGGTGTAGCAGCATTCTTCCAATTCTTGGTTATAACGTTCCTTGCATTTGATACAATGGATCATAAAAGAGAGTATTTCATTCTTTTAGCACAAACAGGAATAGGGAAATTAAAAAAAGAATTAATAACTTAGATAAAACAAACTTGTCACCAAATAAAGTCTGTAAAAAAGATTAATGTTATTCCAATAAGGTGTAAGTACAACACAAAGAATTTGTGCTGCCAATCTGTTTTAAACTTCTATTTAAATCTCCAACAAACATGCTTCTTTTTAAACATTAATTCAATTTTATGAGGTGTGAAGAAAGATCTGTTCAAGAATTTCTAAGTAAAAAAGTTTCCATCTAAGAGAAGAAGTTCTCTGTTTGTAAGATGATTTTTTTATCCTCTTCATCTGGAAGTCTGTTATTAGGGTCTATATTATGTGACCAAAACTTTAGGTTGTTGAACACCTAAAGGTTGATCACTAAATTTCGAACCCTTAAGATTGAAAATGGTCGTTTCCACTTAGGGAAACAATGCTGTTGGCCAAAATAAAAGCTGTAAACAGAAATAAAGTGGGGAGCTTAGCCCCCCACACCCCCCAATGTGAGGGGGCTGTGCCCCACACCCCCCTAACTAAATATACCAATTCTGAGATTGCTCTACAGGGGAGAAAAAACAAAATCTGCATAATGGCCAAACGACTCATTTATCTGTGTGGAAACGGCCATTTGCAATTTTCAGAGTTCGACATTTAGTGGTCGACCTTTAGGTATTTGATAACTTAAGGTTTCAATCACGTAATAGGGAACCTGTTATAAATGTGAGTAAAAGAGAAAAATCTCTCCAAATGGCTAAAAGACTCCAAGACAAAGCAAGCAGTTCAATAACATAAAAAAACAGTAGTCCAATGCTCAATATGCAACACTATATTAAGGAAACAACACAGATAAGGAAGGCAAATCTTTCGAGTGTATAACTCTTTTTCAGTGCATACACAGCACTTGCAAGCTCTCTCCTTTTATATAGAAATCAGCAAGTCAGAATAAAAATGCAATCACATAATTAATCACATTAAATACTAAGTAAATGAGTAATTAACAGCCCAGACATTCGTAAATAAATAGAGCACTATAAAAACATATAAAACAGTAACACATATAAAACATTTAAAAACATCAAAAGATCATAAAACATCTTGTTTAATCTTGGCTACTGGTTTGATACTATTATTACTGTTAAGCCTTGGTAATTTGCCAGCCCTGAAATAATTAATCCATTTATATTCCATCAGTTTCATTCTTGTTATTAGATCACCTCCACGGATATCTTGGGAAATAACTTTTAAAAATCTTAAATTTAAATCTATGTTCTATCCCATTAATTGAAATATGTTTAGCTAGAGCATTAGTGCCAATATTCCTTCGAATCTCAGAAAGGTGTGCACCAATTCTCTCTTTAAGGGATTAGACCAAGATTTACTTTTAAGAAAGAAAGAAAGAAAATCTTAAACAGTATTTCTCAAGCATATATATATATATATATATATATATATATATATATATATATATATATATGTGTGTGTGTGTGTGTGTGTGTGTGCCACGTACTGATAGATAGAGTAACCATGTGTGAGGGGGATAGGGAGAGACAGATACGTATACATAGCTGTCTGTATGCACAGATATTTCCTCACATATCAGATCCTTAGGCAGATGAGGCATCAGACATGGGCTTAAGTTAGTAAGTGTAGGACCATGCCCAGTGTGACTATCAGTACTTACAAGCTGACTCCAGGTCAAACCTACCTGCACTCCAGTCCAAGATTTTGTGTGCTGCAGCCAACTGGCTGCTGCACCTGCTTCAACAGTCCAGCACCTCCATGATATTTTGTCTAAAGCATTCCAAAGCTGTGTGCTGACCATAATATATGTCTCATACCTATCAACTTTACAGATTGTAATAGAATGTACAGAGTTTTGCATCAAATGTATGTTGCATTGTATATAGCATTGTGATTTTCTGGTACATTACTGGCAAAGCATTATAGATTGACATTAGGAAATCCTGACAGACATTTCAGTTACTCACTGCATACATGTCAGGAAACCCATGCTAATGCATGACCTGTTATTCTCTGCACTTTCTACATTTGTCTGGCCAGTAGTTCATCTTTCTCCTTATATTTGGGCCTTTGTCCCTGCACTGCTCATGGCTTTGTCCAGATTTCCTGCTCTAAGCAGTTGTAGGTATGATGTTACTGGGGTACATGATGTAACAGCACACACAGGGTGACAGTCTACATAGCTCTCATTCTACATTTTTTTGCAGGATGTCCAGCATTCTGCCCCATATGTCTGCTTTGTTCCTCATACAGCTGGGTTTTACCGGTAATATATTAATACATGGAGCTACTGAATTGTTGTAAGTACTGACATAATTACATGATGGCCTTTAGATCCTGCTGCTAATCTGACCTGTTGCAAGTTCCTGTTATACTACCCACATACTAGGTGACCCAGAGCATGTATAATGTCTGTATGTTTGCCCTTCTGTCCCCCATTTTTTCTGGCTTTGTCCAGCTCTCCCTACCCTGAACATAAACCCTTACGTCACAAGATGGGTTGCCAACTGACTCACGGACAGAACCCACATGGTGACAGTTGGGGGAGCTAGGTCCGTCTCTAAACTGGTTACAAGTGGTGTTCTCCAGGGCTCGGTCCTGGGACCCCTCTTGTTCGGCATATACTTTTCAGAGGTACAGGCAAGCACAGGAGAACTATGGCTGCCCAAGTTCGCAGACAACTGTAAACTAGGGGCTATAATTGACTCTCCAGCTGACACAGACATCCTCCTAAAGGGTCTCACTGAGATGGATACCTGGTGTCAAAATCATGGCCTCAAGCTAAATGCCAAAAAGTGCATAGTCATCCCCTTTGAAAAAAACAAAGTACCCACAAACTACCACATAGGTGGCAGTCCCCTAAATACAGAAGACGTAATAAGGGATCTGGGGACCCAAGTAGATAGTAATCTCACCTTTGATAATCACATTGCCAAAGTGGTTAGAAAATCCTTCTATGTGGCCCACCTAACCACAAAATGGTTTGCATCCAGATCAAAAGAGGTCTTTGTGCCCCTCTACTCATCACTCATCAGACCCATCATAGAGTACAATGCCCCATTTGGGATGTACCTTACAAGACACCTGCAACAGCTGGAAAGACCACAGAAGTACCTCACCAAGAGGATCAATGACCTCAAACAGATGCCCTATGTAGCTCGACTGAAGAAACTCCAGTTGTACTCAGTTGCATACCGCCTACTCACAGGTGATCTCTGCCTGACATACAAGGCCATGTCCAACCCAGAATTGATGAACATGCTCCACCTAAAGAAAACCTTATCCCCTCGAGCCACACGCTCTAGGGATCTAAACCTTACCACAACAATAAATAGGACATGCTGGAGTGAGAGATTCCTGTCACAGAGATTTCCCATGCTTTGGAACAAGATCCTAATCTACATTAGGCAGCGCTCCTCACTAACACTCTTCAAAAGAAGCCTTGACAAGTGGATGGGAAACAGAAAGTTTACCTTGGGGATCACTTCAGTGGCTCTGCTGGACAGAGGCACTGGGAACTAATCTAAGGGGACGGCGAAAGCCAACACATTCTGGCTAGGCTTATAAATGCCTTCGGGCAGATAGCCTAGTACCCACCTATGAACCTATAACAGATTGTGGCATATTGACAGTCTGTGTGACTCCTACCATATGAGTACCTCACATGCAAAAGTTGTAGGTGCAGCCAGCTTCGAAACATTAACACCATCAACCATGCTAATGTCCTAAACCCAGTGAGCTACAACAGTCACTTGAAAGTGGGGTTTATGTCCTTACACTATCAACAGCAGACAGACATACACTGTGACCCCTGCTATGACCCCTGCATTTTGTGGACAATAGAACATGTGGCCAGGTTCTTTGTGATATCCCTGGGATTGTGTGGTCTGCTTATATATCCTTGCAAACATACTGTTGCTGCAGTTGTATGGGAACACTAATGTTTTGAGGGTAGGGGACTCTGGCACTGACAGTCATGCATCTGACCTATGACCCCGCTGTTTGGCATTTCCCTTGCATACTGCTGTGGGTTTTTCTGCCACGTGGCCTATCGCATATTATGGGGCACTCAGTATTGGACAGAGTACATGTTGTCCTATGCAGCTGTCACTTCTCTGCAAGTAGCCCACCAGCCCACTCTATTCCCTTGTATACATGCAGCAGGTCCATACATATGCTACCATAGTCTAGTACCCCATACATTTGTGGTAAAGGAGAGTGTTTTATCTATGAATGCAGTGATTGGGAGACCTGTATTTCAGGGCTGACTCTGTCTGGTGCATCCAGTACACAGCCAATACATGGTAAGGTATAGGTTGTGTGGTGTGGCTGGCATCTGTTTTACTATGTATGCGAGTTGCTATGTGTTGCCTCTTTGCCAAGGCCAGGCATACTGAGTATGCCTATGTCTGCCTACAGGGACGGCCTCAGGGGGTTCCTCCTCAGAATCTCCCTCTGGGTGTGGCTGTGGGGACCTTGGCACTGTTGGGGCCTGTGTTTACTTTCCCTTTGATCATTCACCTCAGCTGTTTCCACAGGATCATATTGAGTAGCATGGTATATACTGTGAACACCTGTGCACATGTGGCTGGAGAGTACTGAAGGGCTCCACCAGATATATCAAGGCACCAGAAGTGTGACTTGTGTAGCCCAAACACATGCTGTATGATGTTCCTAGTTTGTGTATATGCTTCATTATGGCATTCTTCTGTGGGTGTGTGTGCATTTCTGATGGGTGTCATCATCCACAGTTGCAGTGCATAGCCAGCATCCCCCAGTAGATGGCCGTATGAGATGTCCCCCTATCAAACATCTGGTACAGCTGTGATGCATACTAGATATGGGAGTTGTGATAACTGCCAGGTCTGCCAGCACACACATTCATGATAATGCCTTGGGCATTGCACACAAGCTGGCAGCTGATAGAGTGATACTCCTTGTAGTTGCCATAGACTCTACCCTCCTCACTAGGTGGTGCTTTGATGTGTAAATGAGTGCAGTCTATGGCACCCAGTACCTCAGGGTAGTGTGTTACATGGTAGAAGAGACACCAACAGCTGGCCTTCTCCTCAGGGGTGTGGGATAAATAAATGTGCTCACTGGAATGTGGTAGCATGGCATCCAGGAACTGGTGGAGTACCATGGATGCTGATGTCTGTAAGACACCCATCATGTCCCCAGTTGGTCTTTGGAAAGTACCTGTAGTTAGTATTCTAAGGGCTACACATACCATTGTTTCCACTGGGATGAGTTCCACTCTGTTGGCTCTGGTTCTGAGCTGAGGGTGGCAGAGCAGGGTGAGTTCTTGTAGTGTGTCCCTGTCCACCCTGTAGTGATCGACAATCTCCAGATAATGTAGCACCTGGAAGGTTACTCTGGGCCTGAACACTCTTCTACTTCTCAATCTAGGCCTATTGCCTCAGCATCTAGCACATACAGATGTAGCAGCGTTGCATCAGCCCCTAGCATTTGCTCAGTGAAAATTCCCAAGTCTGTACTCCAATGGTGCAGAGTATGGGGGAAATTCAGCTAACTATTATGCATTCCACCTACCAATTACATCACTCTGGGGATTTAATGGCCCAGTTTAAGTGGGACAGGGGTCATCAGTAATTTATACATGATTGGCTTTTCCAGGCAATTTTCTATCTTTTTTTTTTAAACAGCCTGCCCTGCTAAGCACTGTGGTGTTGTGTGCAAACCAGCATCAGATGTAAACAATGCTCAGCAGTTAATAGACACACTCCCATGAACGGGTACGCCAATCACAGCTCAAACCAGCTAAAACTCACACCCTGAAGCTAAACAAAGCTTAGCAGCACTGGACACACCCCCTGCTTAGCTGAAAGGTGCCCCATGCAAATGGCCTCTGCTGAGCTCCAATGTGCTTAAAGAGATATTGACTCCCCCCATTTTGATGTCAACCAGCTCTCCTGTGGACACCATCATGGTTCTGGGGCTACACAAATTTTATCTATGGACACGGTAACCCATTTTTCCTATTCAGTAACCCCAGCTCATTTGCATACAGATATATGCACACAACCTAGATACTACACTTTTCCAGGGCCTGCCTCCTTAGCAACCACAGAAATCTACCATAGTACATACTCCATGCAAGGCTCTATAATGCATTATTCTCACCTATTTATTATTTTCCATTTTTACACTTCTCAATATTTATTTTGTTGCATAATGGCATGTTTGTGCACTGCTGCGTGCCACACAAACATAATATATGTATTTAAAACAAATTTAAATTACATTATTTTGCATTACGTTTTGGACACACAGGGCATAGTTTTGTACATATCTTTGCCTGCTTTGCTATTTCTGACTTTCTAACAGGGCTTTTACAGCCCCTCTTCACTTTTTTATTTCATGTGCACAGAAATTTCTCGTGTACACTTCTGACACCAACACAGGATCTGCACGACTGCCTATATGCTTGTTGAATTGCTCTACACCCTCATTTGCATGCAATTCACCTGCTTATGAGGTGATTTGCATGCCTCAGACACTTCCGTGTTGGCATGCTCGTGCACACCCCTCAGCTCTCTTTACTGGATCACACGGCTGCTTACCTCCATGTAAGCTCCATGCCACTATGCCTACATGGAAAATTAATCCATATAGGTTTTATTGAATTCCCCCATAGTGTGTCCAAGTGGCTCTACCTAGGTAGCAAATAGGATTATTATAATTATCAATCTATACAATGCCCAGTTCAACAAACACCTTATGTAGGTGTTGCATTCCACTGAAATTAATTGGCAATGGTAAAAAAAATTAAAAATACAATAAAAAAGTGGAAAAATTGAATATTCGAAGGGTCTGCCTGACAGTTTTTTAAACAACTTTATTAAATTATCACTTGTGATATAGACAAATTTAGATTTACACAGAAGTAATTAAATTGTATTAAATTACCAATAACAAACATTATACTTCACATATATTGCTATATATCATATAACTGAAGCAACATTACATAAATTATTCAATTACTGCCTCCTTTTTTAAACAAGAAACATCTTAATTAAACCATCACTTACGACATAAGCAATCATGCATTTATATAAATGAAAATGAACCATACCGACACAATCCTAAATACAAGAATTTTACATCACATATCATACTGGCACACTCCTAGTTGCAAACATTATACATCACTTATAATCTACCCAATCATTTTCAGTCAAACATTACATTTAAGTCCTGCCTTTTTTTAAACCTCATTCCTCCCCTGCATGTATTGTTCCCACAATTCCCATTTTTTCCTATGTCGTTTGCTCTTAGCCGTTTCTAACAATCTCCATTTCAGTTGTTTTATCAATGTTATTATATTCACTACTTGAGTGTTAATGAAATAGCTTTCACTGTAGGATTAGGGGATGCATTTCATGACTTATGGCATCACTGATCAACATAAAACCAATTCCTTAATCCTAGCGTACAATTGTTAAACAGCAGACTCCTTAATACTGTATACACAGACACCCATTCATTGCAAAAACAGCACTTGCAACATTAGTATTCCATTTGTTACAGAACAAGTAACTTAAAATGCTGATGATAAAGATGATAATGATGTTGCAGCTTAACAACATAAATCCCTTGATGCATTTTCGCTTATTTCGGAATTCAACCAAAAAGAGACTTCAGAATTAAATTAGTACGATTTTTACAACAGTAATGAAACAACTGTGTTAGCTTTATTCTAATTGTTGCAGCTTTTTAATAAGAGTGATAAAAGCATACAGACACCATTAAATAGCAAAGTAGCCACAAAGCTGACGAGTGTTAATAAGGTAACTACATCTATTTTTTTTAAACTAAGACATCAGACATCAATAGAAACCAAAATAACAACAACAATTAGGGAACCAAAGAACCAGACTTTATTCTTCCTCTAGCACTTTAGCAAAGCCTTCAAGGAATACAAACTAGTGAAAAATTCACTTTCAGTTAAATACACTTAATTAAACAATCATTCAATTACATATTAAATTAATAGCTTCCAGTTACATTAAAAAATAAGGCCCAAAGGAGAAAAAATATCATATTTTAAAATGAAAATGCTTTCTTTATATAATAACTTCCTTTTATATAAATGTTCAGAATAGAAAACAGCTGAAACTTTTTCTAAAATAGTGGCTTTTAAGCCCTCAGAGTTAGAGTTGTGAAATTGCATGAAATGTTTAACCACAAGACTATCTTCTTTTTGTTTGATAATATTCCTAACGTTCCTGGAGACTTTAAATTTCCTTTTACTTTCCCCTATGTATAAAAGACCACAAGGACATTGTAAGGCATAAACTGTGCCTTCCGTATCATAAGTGTACCTTTCACTAGGGTAATAAACATGACCATTTATATATGTAAAAGTTCTAACTACATAATTACATATATTATTACAATTTAACAACACAAATGTAGATAATTACATATATTACAACGGCTCCAAGGAAATGTGCCCTTAACTTTTACATTACTACCATTTCTGACACAAATGGGAAATTTTAAATAATTATGCACCAAGATGTCCTTTAAATTTCAACCTCTTCTAAAGGAAATACCTAAATGAGGAGAAATTAACACTGCAAAATCTGCAGATTTTAGTAAATATTTCCAATAATATTTCACCAAATTAATCAAAGTGGCACTAAAGGCTCTATATGTTGAGACAAAATAAATTTGTCTTCTATCATTATTTTTTGACCTACCTTATAATATGATTTACTACCACACTCATAATTATCATTATCAAAAGAATCACCTATAACCTTCTCTATTGCCACCTGTACTGAATGACTATTATAACCTCTTGATGTAAACATGGCATACATTGTGTCCACTTCCCTATAAAAATCACTATCATTATTACACAACCTTCTCAGTCTTAAACACTCTCCATAAGGGAGAGAGGTTATATTATTTATTGGATGGTAACTACTACCTTCAATAGAAATCAAAACCTTGAGTTAGATTTTCATGATGCTTATACAGATAATTGAAGACATCTATTTATACAAATATTCTGAAATACTTCTGGTATTTACTATTCCAGATAAACTCTGAGCCTGAATTATGACAGAAATGATAAAAGGGGGAGGCTGCTATTTTCTTTTTTTCTGCAAAAGAATATCAGCTTACTTTTGCCAACAATAAATATAAGGTCTGAAAACTCCATGTGTATCCCCAGTTTTATAGATGCAAACTGTAGTCAGAGTTGCAGTTACATTGCCAAGTTCCTCGCACTTGGAAATGTAGTGTCTGGGTATGGAATGTGAGACACACACCTCCACACTTTGTATAAATCTATTTTATAAAAAATTCAAATAAGTACGTCATTCCTGATTTGAAATTCTTGTGACAAAGTGCATGATCAGCTTAGATTCTTTTTTCTTATCTGTAGTTTCTATATCAATGAAGGTTGGATCAATTGCACCAAATCTTGACAGCCTCACAAAAGGCAAACAATAGTTAAAGGAGAACCACACCCACAGACTCAAAAAATCATGTTTATTTCATCATGGTTTGGTGTTTTCTACATTTTAACGCCACTCTGGAACTATTTACAGGATTTAAATATTTTATATGTAATTTCTCAGTCTGACCACATAGGTCTGGCATCTTGAAGTAATTCTGATTGTTTAGTCTGCCTCTAGGTGTCCCACAATGCAGTGCTTGTCTGTAAAAACTTATATCACACAGGCTTCTTTCTTCCTAAAGCTCCTGTCACTGCATTGATTTTTCATCCATACACTGTTTCAGTCAATTAGTTTTAAGTAACATTTCATGCCGTTCAGTGACTACTTAAAACATAAACACTGCAAATGCCACAGAACAGATTTTCAAAGTGCTTTTTACTGCTGCTTCTTTTTAGAATGGCTAAACTGTATTCTTTTTTGAAGCCTGAATTGTACTAGTTTGACTCATCTCCCATCCCCCTTCACACCTAACTTCCCTAGCTGTCAAAGTGATAAGAGTAATTTGAGCTCTTAACTGCTGTGATTGACAACTCACAGCAGGAAACGTGACTCATGCACTGTTTCCTTGTTCTAGACTTTACTTTCTGTATGACTAGGGGAAGGAGCAGGGTGCTGTGACATCACAGCATGGGTGGGTTTTTAGGACGGTAGTGGTGATGTCAGTTTGGGGAGGGAAATGGCCAGAAAACTACCTGTATTCAGTGGCCTTGATGATATCAGCAAATTGGAGACTGCAGAAAGGGCAGGACAAAAGTTTTTTGAAAGTGAAACCACCACAGTACAGTAAGTACTGTTCTATAGAGAGAAATAGTCAATTTAAAATATATTAAATGCTGTATTTTTGTTTAATTACAGTAGTTACAGTAACTAGGAAGAAAAAAGACAGAGAAGTTGAGCATTTAATAATAGAATCCCATCGTTGTCCTTTAATGGTGACGGAAAAATTTTTGAGAGGTCAAGAAAGATGGCATGTTTATAAGCCCTCACTTAAACACAACTTCAAACCATCAGGCATGATTAATAAAACAGTTTTCATACCATGTCCCTAAAGGAAGCCATGACAGGAACTGCTTTTAAGCAGTTGGTATGATAGGTGTCTTGCAGTGAACACAGTACAAACTTTATCAACATCTCAGAAACAGAAATGAAAGAATTTGCCTCCAGTGTCTTTGCAGCTGGGTCTGGGATTAATATAGACCTAGTAAGATTTAATTCCAATGATAATAAATCTGTGCATAATAATGACGATGAGACTATACATTTCCTAATGCTTCTGTTAATTAAGCAATAAACTGGTAAAACTAAGCAATATACTAGTTTCCTAATATATTTAAAAAGTAATATGCTTGATTCTGGGGTTTTAGGTGTTCCCCTACATAGTCCATGATGACATCATTAAGCTGGAATTTGACTTGTATGCAATACATGGGGTCATTGCCATGGCCTTCTGTACTTAACCCATTACTATTTACCAGTATTCAAGTAATTAAGTGTGACATTCCTGACAGTTTAGATTGCAATTGCCTAGAGCTGAGAATCAGAAAGAAAATTAAATGCCAGAAAATATTTTCAGGTGCACAAGAAAAGTAGATTTTTGCATTTCTTGTTCAGCTGAAGCAATTTTCTTGCATTTAATGTGCTTAATCATCCCACTGAATGGCATAACTTTGGTTCCTTGATTAAAGTTATAAAGAAAGAAAAGTGTTGTGTTAGTGGTCTGCTGTTCAAGCACTATCAATTTGAATGGGATAAGGCAGCCCAAACAACTAGCATTACAGATGTGATTAACCTCAATTTCCTAGAAATTATTTTTTAATCTTTTTGATGTAATATGGTTGTCAGATAAATACAGTTTATGTAATTTCCCACTTTTATTTACTTACATAGCTGGCCTTAGGAATAAGCAAACTGATGTTAGGATGCTATTCAGGCTAGGATCCCTTTTCTCCAACTTTAATTGTTTATTTTTAAGGGAGAAAATCCTACTGCTTGTGAAATTGCACCCCCCCATTCAAATCAACCACAGCAGTGGAATCCTAATGGCTAAATGACTTTTCCTTTCTTCCATCTGCTATCTTAAGAACTAGTCAAGAGAGTCTTTGGGGCTCTCTGGTTGGTTCTCTCGATTGTGGGTTGGCCAAGGACAAGCAGAAGACTGGAAAAGTTGAACAAGAAAGTGGATGCAATGGTCATGGTGGAAGCATTAACAGAGTTCCATTGTCAGCTGCACCATGAGGGTCTGCAAGGCAATGAAATGGTCAAGGGGGCAGCTAAGAATATCCTGGGCAGCAGCTACATATCAAGGGCAAGGGATGCTGCTTTGCCAAACTTATGTGTATTTGAGTGAAGCATGTCTGAATACTTTCCTGTATTTGGCTAACGTGTGTGCATGAATCTAAGTGGAAATAAATTACAGTGGATATTATTTCCATTTCATTTTATAATATTTGGGAAACTGAAGGGTACAGAGTCAACAAACTGGTTTTATTTACTAGGAATGGAATGAGAGATTGAGATGAAAATTACTGCTCCTGATATTACTTACTCAATTTTAATGGTCATTGTTCGAGCATTATATAACTAATTTGTATTTATCTGAAGCAAGTTGAATATCTGTGGGGCACAAAGTCAACAAAATAGCTACAAATGGTAGGAGGATAGGGATTGTGCATAGATGAAAGTGATAGTTCCTATTGTTGTTTACTCAGCTTAAACAGTCATTAACCTATTTTTCCAGACGTAGTATACATCTCTGAGAGGTATGTTTGTATATGTTTTGTGGCAACTGTGAAAGAAAACTTAAATAGGTTACTGTGACCATTTTTTTACTACAACCAGACAACCGAGGTGTGCACAGTCAGTTAAATGACTATAATGACTAGGTATTAGGACTGTATGTGAATAAAAATTAATGACACTGATCTCATGATGTAGTTAAACAGTATTCTAGCTTTTCAGGATTAGTATGCATTTGCATGGAGCAAGACTGACTACTTAAATGCGACCATTTGTTTTAAATCACAATTTGATATCTAACTTTACACAGTTAAGGGAGTCTGTAAAATTCATGGCTGTAAAGGTCAGACATAGATAAAAAGTGTTGTATATGCTGAATACTTTAAATATTATAGTAAATTCAGTGACTGTTTTTTTACAGTATACAAGCCCACGAAAATGCTGTCATTACAAGTAGGATTATATTTTAACATTAATAAAGGCACAGGTTTAGGATCTCTTAATAATTTTTGTACTTTTCTTTTAGTCTTATCAATATTAAAATATTAGGAGTACAGTTTGAAAATGAATCAGACATAAATTTACAGTAGGATGCTATACGTCATAGTATACAGCTCAGTTTAAACTGTTAGCCAACCTGTCCAACATCTTTTGATAAAACAGTGGATACTTGGAAACTTACCTTTTATTGGTAGAGTCTTTTCTTTCCTTAAAAATAAACTAATAATAATAATATTATACATGCTTGAATTTATATATTGAGATCTATATTAAACCCAACAAAAAGTGTGATTTGTTGCTCGAAAGAGGAGGAAAGGTTAGGTCAGTTAGATCCTGTATTGTACTTGTCATCATTACACTTGCATAAAATATTAGGAAATAACTCCACAATAAGAAATATGATCTTATTGGTGCTATTTTATGAGAAAATATATATTGAATTTGAACAAAGTGAGATCTTGGGTAAGAGGAAAACTAGTGCAATGCTAGTTAAAGAGTATAGTATTAAAATAAGCCAATAGAAATTTAAAATAGTATCTAAAATGCTGTTAAGAAAATTGTAGTATACATATATTATGGATTCCTATTAGGTCAAGAGACGAATGGAACATTTACCAACAATATTATAGGTTCATAAGTTCTTAAGAAGTTAATAGGCTAGAAGCCCTAGAGCCCTTAACAAGTCTAGCCATGCTAATCCCAAGTTGCCCCATCTGTCCTTATTAAGTGAACATAGTTTGCAGAGCTAGTCTATGGTAAACAATGACTCCCCCTGTCCATGAAGGACATGGGTGCCAACCGTGGGGTGAATTTGCAGTCTCCCATCCATTTGTCCATGTTGCACTTGAATAGGGTCATTTCCAAGCTCTATTTCAAGTGAAGTGAAAGTCTGTTCCAGAAGAGTGGCAGTCTCTATTACCTACAATGATACAAGAATGATGACAAAGGTTTTGTGATGTATTTGAAATGTGTGATTTTTTTTATGGAGATGGGAAAATTACTTGTTAAAGGGCAGATGAAGTATACAGATCTAAATGAAAGAATATGTACTATAGTCTGTCAAAGAATCTCCAGAACATGCATTTTTATTTTGTGTGAGAGCTTACTGTGCTCAGCAGAATTGTTGAGTTAAATAGATTGTTACATTACAGAGAGGTACAAATGTATGATTATAACACAGACAATATTATTAACAGAAAAAAATTGATAGATTCATACTTAAGTGTTTAATGATTTTTTAGATTGCTCATAGTGATGCTTTATTATATAATAATCTACAGGATTCAATATAATTTGGGGGTAATTAAGAAAATGACTGTGGCAAAATTGATGGGAAAATGATAAGTTTTCTATACATAATACACATTATTTTTGTACATCCTTTTTCTTATTTCTTGTGTTTGTTTGTGTATATATATATATATATATATATATATATATATATATATATATATTTTTTTTTTTTTTTTTTAAGTACTATGACTTGATATATAAACACAAAGACCCCTACTCTTTCCAATAAGTGCCATGAGATTTTTTAAATCCACCTTAGTGACTGCCAAATGAGACAGGTAGGGCATAAGTTTAATGTCTCATTTGAGGTATACCACAATCAGGAGTATAACACCCTCCTTTTGCTGCACTGTAGTGTCAGTACAGGAAAGGTAGTGCAACTACCCAGTGTGGGAATAGAATCCACAGCAATCTGAAAAATAAAACACTGGTTAAATCATAACATAAAAAATAGTAAGCAGAAAATTGAAGTGATG
This sequence comes from Protopterus annectens, assembly GCF_019279795.1. Classification (NCBI taxonomy): domain Eukaryota; kingdom Metazoa; phylum Chordata; order Ceratodontiformes; family Protopteridae; genus Protopterus; species Protopterus annectens. Next base: position 937,530,606 of record NC_056735.1, read on the forward strand.
GGTATACACAGAGCCAAGAGGAAATGCCCTGAAATGCAAACAGAAATGCAGACTCTCTTGGATAAAGTTTCACTTTCTTTCATGCTTGTACCTAATTTGTCTAATGTTTTAATCACTGGCCAAAATTTTCTGAGGTTTAATGTACTTTTGAAGTTATGACAGGAAACCATTCAGAAAAACATACAGTTAGAAGTAAGTAACCCACATCAAAAAGAAAAATGCATGTATAGAATATCACAAAAGAATCAAAATTTTGGCTTTGTGTGGAAGGGTTACATTTGAAGTATTAAATCTACTTCTGAGTCTTGCCATATTGCTCCTGGAAAAGTAGTAAGGGAAACTATTATAGGAAGTGAGAGGGAGTGTGAGATTTATCAAAAGATTCTAGCAGTTAAAGTGAGAAAAGAAGTCACTATAGAGACTGACAAAGACAAGATTCACGTTCCTAGTTAAGAATATAATAACAAAACTAGGAAAAGAAACCGAGAAAATGACATAAGGATCTTCTACTGAAAGAAAGAAAAGAAAAGAAACATGCAGTGGATCTTAGGATTCTCCCTGTTATACTGGAGCAGAAAGTCTACCAAAAACAAAGGACTCTAAGGTAAAAGAAGGTAACACCACCCCTAAAGAAGAAAAACAGACAGTAACTCTAGTGGAAGAAAACTATTTTCATGAGTTATCCTTCATATAGGAGAAACTAAATGAAGGAGAAAAGCCTGTACCTGGCCACTACATCCCATTAGAATGCTTAGAAAAATACTGACATAGCCGGAGTCCACATAAGCCAGGAAAGGTTTATGAAATCTCAGTGAGAGAATGATAGCTTAAGTAAAGATAGACAGAGAACAATGCAATGGTAGCTGCATAAGCAAAAGAACAGAACAGGCCTCTAATTTAACCCTACACTGGATTAAGAAATGACCTGCTATGTAGATCAACCAAAGACAGGGAACATATACTAAGTCAGTAACTAATTCCAAATCCTTTTTAGAACATCAGTCATGAAGGTAGCAGACACACACATTTTGGGTGACCATTTAGGAATGGATGAAAAAAAGACTAAGATTTTTACTCTATTTTTATTTAGTATTATGCATAACATAGATAACTTTTCTGCAGTCTGTCCGAAGTTTGAAAGGATAGCATCCAATCAAGGATTTAAGAAACCTCTGATGCCCTTTCTTATTGTAGAGCAAAAGACATTGTATCTCTACTTGTGAAATCAAATAGTGGCCATCAGTATATGCTGCAGATATTGATTATGCAACAAACTTTCCTGAGGCAACATCTCTGTGAAGTGTCAATGAAATGTCCCTGGTGAAAGAACTGGTAGTGTGCTCTCTATTTCAGGAATTTCCTGGTAAACTCTTATTCATCAAAGCAATCATGTCTAGATTAAGAAATGGACTTTACTGGTATTTCAAGGTAAAACAACTAAAGATATCTACATACCACCCTCAAATAGATGGGCTAGCTGAACACTTTAACAAAACATTAAAATGTATGTTACAAAAGAGATAGTAAATTCTGGGACCATCTGCTGCCATATCTTCTATTTGGTATAAGTGAAATACCCCAAGCCTCATATGGGTTTATACTATCTGAATTATTATATTGCAAACATCTCCAAGTCTTGCTAGGTATACCAAACCAAAAAGGAAGAAAACACCCACATTAAAACCGTGAGAGGGCTTTTTTGATATGCAGAACAGGTTGAGAACTGTGATTCTGGTAGTGAAAGGACATATAGAGAGGGTGCCACAGACACAACAGAGAACATATAACACAAAAGTTTGTCTGGGAGACTTCAAATCAAGAGATACATTTCTTGCATTACTACCTACTGCTAAAAACAACTGCCTTGCAACTTGTAAAAGGACTTTTGAAATGAAAGAAAAGGTAAATGAAATGAATTATAAAGTGAGAAAAACAGGGGAAAAATATTTTTATCAAATAACTGTTCTGAAATGATGGAACAACACTTCTAGTGAATATCTGTCATTGTAAGGAAAGCTAATTTTCATACAGCATGTCTTGCAGTCAACACAGCAGAGACTCTAGCAACATCTCAGAAATAGGAAGTGAACATTTTGTGTTCAGAAATAAGGGTGTATTCTCAGAGCTGCATGGTAAAGCTACTTTAATTCAACATACCATACTAAATGTGCCTGGACAGAAAATGCACTTAAAACTTCATTAAATAGCAGAGTCAGTGTTTAAACCTGGAGTTACAGAAGATGCTCACAGGCAGTAGAATCATGCCTGTGAGAATCTTCTGTAACTCCAGGTTTAAACACTGACTCTGCTATTTAATGAAGTTTTAAGTGTATTTTCTGTCCAGGCACAATTAGTATCCCAAGACTTGTGAGTCTATAATGTTTTGCCTGTGAAATTGCCTGCTGAAAAAATGGAAGTAATGCAAAACTGGCCCATGTCAACCAATAAAAAGCAATTGAAAGATTTTTTGGACCTTACTGGTTAACATCAGAAATTTATTCCTGATTTTACTAGATTTGCTTGTTTTTGACTGAACTAACTAAAAGGAAGGTACCACTGAAGGTAAAGTGAATACAAGCTGTAACAAAAGGAGATACTGCCAGCCCAGCTAGATGGAATTTTATAAAGAATTATATGACATTTATGAATATTAATATGATTTATATAGAAGTGTGACAGAAGAAGATACAAAATTCCAGATAGCTGGGCTGGCATTAAGTGTTTTTTGTGCCATTTGTGAATGTCAACATGCTCATGTAAGATGCTTGTGTTACAGATGTATTAGAACTGTATGTTATATTGTACAGACGTGTGCCGAAGAGATAGTTTGTAAAGTACTGAGCAGAAATGTATATGCACTGCTGTAACTGTTTAGATGTATGTATTTTAACAGGCGAGACTGAAACACAGAAGATCAGCTTGCAAAACTTCAGAAGAATGGTTGAGGTTGAGTTACTTTATGGCTAGCCATAAACAAAAGAGATGTGATCTTTCAGTTTCAGTGCAACAGGAGACATGTCTAGAACTAGAAGTTTTTTTTATTGTCTTTAAATGTGGAGGAATGTAAATGATTTTACGACTTCCACCATTTGCCAAAAGATCTAAGAGAAGTCCTTGTTTATGTATTTTCACAGGTAAATGATAATGCTGCTGTTTTTGAGCCTGTGAACTGAAGTCAGATGACATGAAATTATGTCATTCTGCAAGTATCACAGCAGTTATATTTGGAATCCTTGCATCTTCATTCTGTGTATTCACACTGAGCACACCAGTGGGCGCAACCGGTAACTGGTCTGTGTTTGCAGTAATATGGCCACTGTGAAGATCACCTGAATGGTTGCTCTGTGCATTTACACTTGGAATAAATCTTTAACACTCAAAATTAGTGTTCGTTTTGTACTTTAACTTGTGGATTTCCATTGGAAAGGTTGCTAAAAGTAGGTGAGTGCTGGAAATTGGTTTTGGTGATTGCATATTGAGTTCCAAGCACCGCATTTGTTTGGGCGAGCACCTATTAACTTTTGGGATATATATATATATATATATATATATATATATATATATATATATATATATATACATAGGCTCTATACTGAATCACCAAATGCTTAGAAAAGTGAACGCTGATTCATCGACCCCATGTAAGCGAAAGCTTACAATCTCGCACACTCAGAACAGCAATTTTTTTTGCCAGGGGAAAAAAATCTCTGTTCTGAGAAACATACACACAACACACACACACCACAAACTATTTCTAATGTGGGGGGCTTCACCCCCACAACCCGATGTGGGGGGCTGTGCCACCCACACTCTCTCTACTTAAATATACCAACTCTGAGACCGCATTACAATAACAAAGAAGGCAAAATACCGAATGCAGCCAAGCGATTTCTTTCCCAGGGAAAGAATTCGCTTATATACCACTTTGGTATTTTGCCGTTTCACGCTATAAAGTTAGATCAAGACGCATTCCAAAGAATGCATCTTTGATCAGCTAATAGGGAACCTATATATATATATATGGGTCTACTTCAAAACATTGAAACCTCATAACATTGAATTTCAAAACATTGAGACCACAACATCAAAAACCCCAAAAACCTGAAAACCCAAAACAACGAAAACTCAGAAGACTGAAAGAGTGCATCATAACACAGAAAACTACAATGCACATGTAAACAACATCCCCGCCACCTATAACAACACCAAACTAACAAACACACTTTTTACTATGTTTCTGCAGTTGGGCAAGTGTTTTTGCAGGGGGGCAAGCCCTCCTGCACCTCCACCCACCCCGTAAATTAAGAATACCAACTCCTAGATCACACTACAGTGGAAATAAGTTAATTTCTTAACCTCACTGTAACATGATCACCATACAGGATGCTAACATATGAATGTGTTGCTTTCATGGAAGTTAAGTTAGTGTTCTGAGAAGTGCTAGGAGAAGTGAGTAGGGCAAAAAGTGTTTATTTCACCAGTCTGTAGATGTTTTTAGACCATACAGGTAAGTGACTTTGACATTATGCTTACATTCCGTATGGTGATTGCGATACAGTGAGGTTAGGAAATTAACTTTTTTCCACTGTAGTGCGATCTTGGAGTTGGTATATTTAATTTACAGGGGAGGTGTGCAAGGGGGAATGCAGAAACGTACTAAAAAGTGTGTTTGCTAGTTTAGTGTTGTTATAGGTGGAAGAGGTGTTATTTACATGTGCATTGTAGTTTTCATTCTTATGATGCAAAGTTTCAATGTTCTGCATTTTCGTTGTTTTGGGTTTTTAATTTTATGGTCTCAGAGTTTTGAAATTCAGTGTTATGAGATTTCAGTGTTTTGAAGTAGACCCATATCTATCTATATATATATATATATATATATATATATATATATATATATATAGGTATGTGTGTGCATATATATATATATATATATATATATATATATATATATATATATATATATATATATATACACACACACACACACACACACACACACACACACACACACACACACACAGATATATGTATATATATGTACAGTATATATATGTGTGTGTGTGTGTATGAAGGGGCCATATACCGCTAGTAATAAAATGCTTTCATTCAACTGCTAATTTATTACAAGAGCTAAGAATATAAGATAATATGGCAATGAGTAAATTAGAAATGGATCTGAGTTGTTGAATCAGATCATTTTCTTTAGCAGACAAGACCTTTCATGTATAACCACTGTATAAAGTGGGCAAGGAAACTTCCATTAGGAAATAATTGCATTTGCAGTTTCAAAATACCCACTGAAGACCACATTCAGTGAAAATGGCTCAGCAGCAATGCAGAGTTGAATGAAGGCAGAAATTAGACTAATCAGAAACTCAGTGAAATGCAGTCCTGTTTCCCTTAGTTCTTTTCTATACTGAATGCTACTGAAGTGTTCCATGCCCTGAGGACGATAGCTCTACTAATAACACATGCAGAGATTTCAGTTCCATAAATATTTCCAGAATAACTGCAGAAGAAGACGTGCAGAACCACAGCACTAATTCAGGTAGTTTTACCCTACCCTACACATGAACATCAGTGAGTAGTTTGGCTATACTCAACATCCCGAGGCGGCTATAGCATGAGATTTATATAGGACTGGGCATCTGAACCCTTTGGGCATGCCTGATGCAAGACGTCATACGTAACCTCATTACAGGCTTCTCATAATAGGAAATGAGCTTAGAACATCTGCTTAGAAATGACATATACGGCATGAGTTAAATGCAGCTGCAGTGAATATGAAGTAATGAACATTAGAGTGAAAAACAAGCTATCACCATTTAATAAATAAACACTGCTATTTTGAATATTTATTTGGTTGCTCTAACATTCTGTATTTTGGTTTCACATATTTTAATATCTGTGCTTATTATTTTTAATATACTGCATACATGCTGCTAACACAGGTACCTAAACTTCATGTATATGGCCCTGTTGACCTGGAAATTTATGCTAGATTTGAAACTCTCTTATTAGCTTCTGACTCCATTCCTAAATAACATGCTGGATGGGTTCCTATCAAACTTTTTAACTCCAGTTGGTTTTTTTTTTTTTTTTACTGACAAAGTGGATGAAAATACAAGCAATGCATTTAGCCATAAACAGTTCTGATGTCTGAACTCCTGATATGTAATAAGGCCTGCATACCCCATAGTGTTCTAAGTTTTTCAGTGTTTATGAAAAGATGCTTAATAAGTTTTTGTAATTACCTCTAAGGGCTGTTAAAATTGTGCCTTGCACTAGTGATGAACAGGGGACTGTGTTGGCTGACAAAGAACAGAGGCAGAAGATGAAATAGCTTTTTGTGCCACACTTGTAAATAAAAAGTGCAGCAGAAAGAAATTTATAACAGATTTTCAAGCTTGTTGTTTTTCACAGGGATACCAGTTCTACATGCTTTCTGTTTGATGGTGTTATAGTATTTTATTGCCTTTCAAAGCTTTTGAAAGCTGGTAAAACTCTTTGCTTTCCTACACTTATTTTTCTGTTTTTTTTTTTTCTATGACAGGCAGTTCATGGATTAGATAAAGTTCCACAAACTAGAAAGAGTTATGATTATGTCTCACAAAATAAAACCCTTTGTTATTGTACTCTTGACATGGATGCCAAGATACAGCTCGTGAGTTCTATGGAGAGTCTGTCCTTCAGATGAGATGTTAAACTGAGGCCACATCTGCAAGAACTGGTGATAGCTCGGCTGGATGTAAAAGATCCCATGACACCTACAGGGAAGAATAGGGAAGGTTCCCTGATGCCATCAAAAACCTCCCCAGTAGTATAAATACAGCCTCAGGTCTCCACCAAAAAGTGAATACTATCTTAGTGGAACTAACCTGGTTAACAAGGATAAATAAAAAACTGAATGTGTCCTTTTCATTTGCAAAGCTTGACCATTGTTATGCCAAGAATGTAACCTTAGTGCAATCAGAAAAATGGGAACTGTGAGAGACTCAAGTATTTAAAATTAATTCTGAATTTTCCAGCACCACTTAGTGACGATGCTGTGGTGGTGCAGGGGTGGCATTGTTGCCTCACAGCAAGAGTTTCTCCCGTTCGATTCTTGGCTTGGGTTGGGAGTGCCTTCTGTGTGGAGTCTGCATGTCCTCCCCGCAGTCGAGTGGGCATTTGAAAGACATGCGTTGAATGGGCGTGCCTTTGTTGAAGGTTGGGCATCGGGCTGGCAACTTGACACCATAAAAAACAACTGCCAATCATTAGCGGACCAGAGTTTCGCTGTGGCGACCTCTTACAGGGAAAAGCCGAAAGACAAACAACAACTTAGTGACAATTACAAGAAAGTTTACTTGTCTTATCCTTTAAATAATTGGTCCTTCACTGGAAACTGTCTTTAAATATGGCTGTATACATCAATAACATAAAATCAGCAATTAATTCATCCTAATATTGCTGCTGCAAAAATTCTTCCCCTTCTTTACTTGAAGGGAAAGACATAACTGAGACAATATCCTAAAGACACAATTAAAATATAGTTTACCTTTCCTTTTCTATATCTCAAATAAAAAACCTCAAGGACCTACAAATATTATGCTATAGAATCTCATGCTTTATTCTGTGTTCACCCAAACCAGCACACCACTGCATCACTCTTAAACATGCTAAATGGTTTCCAATAAAAGAGGAAGCAAACCTTCTCCTTACTCTTATAGAAAAGCCTATGCATTACAACATGGTCACCACACTTAGCAAAAGACTGGCAGTAATAAGCATGCTGTACCAAATATATTCTTATGCAAACTGTGATATCCCTGCACTGGCCCAGTAATCAAGGAGCCTCAATCCTCACCATTGGCAACAGTGAAGGATGTACACAATGGGAGGATGACAAGTTCACACACAGTAAAGTGCAATTTCCCCTTCAGAGCACACAGAGATCACAGTCAGTCTGGGGCTGGTTTCTCCCTCTTTCTCCTGATCCCCAATAAGACTTCTCACTGGCACAGCTATAGGGTTAAGATCTCAGCCGAGTGGCCAAGCTAAGACCTCCAGCACCCTCTCTGTCCAATCAGTGTGGTTCGTGTCCCTGCCCAAGTAGTTGAAACACACACACACACACACACACACACACACACACACACACACACACACACTTCCTTCTACCCAGACTATAAGGTAGTTCCAGCTGCCACCAGCCAACTCTTTATCAATTACTATAAGGATCTTAATAAAGGGTGTCCAAGCCTACTGTGTAATGTTACTATTAATCCAAATGGTAGTTTTGACCAATTGCCAGGCTATTAGGAGTGGCCTGTACAGTGTCACCAAATACATATGCAAGTACTCAAAGAGCTTAAATATGTCTCACACATATCAGCCACAAAGATAGGTTTAAATATATTTAATAATAAATAATAAAAGAACAAGACAATACTCAGTAACTCAACACAGTGACATTAGAGTTCAAAATTACAGGAAATATTTAAAAACAGTATTGCATGACAGTCTCAAATAAAAACAGAAAACATCTAAACTAATCTTTACTATATTCCTGTCTATATCTAAGAGATATACTATGCCCTCAATCATGCTTACAGACAGGCAAGAGCAGATGCTGATGATGAGTGGATGTTCTTGCTAGGTCTAAGGCAAAATACAAAATGCCCAGTCTCTCTCTGAGAGAGTTCTTAAATTAACATCACATTTTACTGCTGGGTTAGCCTGGATGACATCACTTTTTGTCACCTGACTTCAGTTTGCAGGCTAAACAGAAACTTGACAGAATTTTAACATATTTCTGTTAAAAATACATATCTCTCAGATGTTTGCAGATCTTGGAAGTCATAAAACAATAAAACACTTTACATTTTAAACCTAGTAATTACTTTTCTCCAAGACAATACAAAAAACTTCTAGCCTAAACATCCTGTCTCCTTGCTCCATTGAAACACATTTTATAACACAATCATAAAGCACTTAATTTCAACTTATTTTCTAAGCTTTGTAAGTTAATTTTCTATGTTCCAGCAGAGTGTTGGTGTGCTGTGGTTATCTTGAAGCTCAATACATAACATATAGTTCTGTATAAATCATATAAATATCCACAAATTACATAGAATTATGTACAAAATTCCAAATAGCTGGCCTGGCAGTGTCACACAAACTGCAACTGGGCTCTGCTAAAGCCAAGAACTAACTAAAAATGACTGCACACTTTCTGTCCCTAGCCCTAAATTATGGGGCACATTTTCTAAAAATGTTTGGAAATGTCTTGCATATGTTGAATTTAGGCAAAAACTTAAAAGAATATTCTGCAGAAAAGGTTGACTTATTCTTGCTTCATACAATCATTTGTTACTTAAATTATATCATAGTGCTGCATAATATACTACTTTTATTTTGCTCCCATTTATGGTTCTTTGGCACATTACATACTTCAGTGCTGTGCATATTGCATACATTTTATTATCAATATATTCTTCTTGATTTTGTGCATGTTTCCATATACTCAGGACACATGAAAATTCTACAACCATTTTTTTTCTGCAATCTGTTTGCCTTTTTATGTATCTTGAATATATCCATTTTAATTCTGGAATTGTGCACATTTATTCTAACAATAGTGTGCAGCAGTATACTTTTATGTTTTGTTTTATGTTTGTTTTCTGTCTGATGCTGCTCCTAGGTTGTGGCTGAAATGGGTCCATTTGGATCAGATCATTGCCCCCATGAGTAAAAATATCAAGCATTTAGAAAATGCAAATTGCTCTTTTCACCTGCAAAACACCACTTCATCATGTCAAGATCTGATCCTTTGGTACAATCAGGAATAATGGGAACAGTGAACATGATTTCAAACATTTTTCACATTGAATCAAGGTGCTAGTAACTTCAATGTCCTCTTTTCATTTGCAAGCCTCTACTCCAGCAAACTTGAGGATCCTGTCCTTCATTTCTGATGGCCAGAGGTGGTCAGTAAATCACCCCCTATAAATCAAATATAAATCAAATTTGTGGGTCACATATGGGTTGCACAGCTAGGGTTTTAAGGGCCTTAGTGGTCATTAGCCTAATATGACTCTTTGCGGGAAGCAAATGAAATAGGCTGCCCGTCAGCATCCATATAACAAAACATTTTTAAAAAAAGTAGTGTACATGATTGGTTTGATGTACAAGCATATTATGCTGTGACATCTTGGAGATTTTCTTGTTATGACCTCTAAGAGGTCGTTACCCTTTATTTTATATTGAAACATTAAAATACCAGGACTCCTAAACATATAAAATTAAAGAGCAAAGTCGTATTCATCTACTGAAAACAAAACTGATGACTGCATATTTAAACAGTTAGTTTATATCCAGACTGTGTGCTGCACTTCATTGCCTTCTCTATACAAATACTGATTTTGTTGTTTTGTTTCTTGGACTGGGTGCTGCTCAAACAATCCCGTCTGTGTAAGGTCAACAGCCCTGACCTCTTGCTGAAGTAATACACTCCCTCTAAGTCCTGTTCCTGAGAACTTCCTTCTGGTGAAGTGGGTTTATCACAGAGCAAAGACCTAGTGTGACTCCAGGAAAACAAGAGGTTTTTGGATTCTACAGAATTTATAAATTGCAAGGAGTAAGCAGTTTATCTAAGCTCTCCGCTAGTAAGTGAAGCTACTTATTATCTCACATAGCATCATCTGCAGAGACAGCACTGCCTTACTCAATTTTCCAGATAGTATTTGTTAAATGTAAGGCCTAATATCTGAATATTTTTAGCAATAGCCTCCTACTGATACTGGTTCTACCTTTGTGCAAATGTTTTTTAGAGTAATTTTCACCCCACTTCTGCATCCACCAATGTGTCACCACTATTGTGTACTCCTGTCCTGCTTTGAGCATCAGTACTGTCTTTACATTTAACCAACTGTCAATGTGGTAACATTTAGGGGCTCTAAATATATAATTTTATGGTGAAAAGAAAAGTTGGAATATAGAAGATATGTTGGACACTTTTTCTAGTACAATTTATACTTGTATATCAGATAGTTAAGTGAATAATAGGCAATAGTTCAGATGTTTTTTTTTTTATATTAAGTTACCTAGCATTTTTCAAGATGGAGCAAGGTGTTGTGACTTGTAACGTATTCAGGTTCTGTTATGAAGCTCAGGTAGTGACTAGAACCTCATATTCTGTGACTGCATAATATCTTTGCAACTGGGGAAAGAAAGTATGAGATTTTCCACGCTCAGAATAATAATATTCAGTCTTTATTTTGGTGTGTTTTATGTGTTATAGGATGTTGAGGTGCTCATCTAGCCATATTCCAGGTATTTGAAGGAGGCTATTGTTTCCTGGGGCACTTGGTTATAATTATGTGCCAGGCAGTTGGAATGAAAGTCACTTTTTGGGTTGTACTAAAGAGCATTGATTTGGTGTTTAATGAAATTGAGGGTGAATCTCCCGAAAGATGGCTAAGATGTCACTGTTTTAAGATCATCTTCCACTTGTGATGTTATGTTTATGGGTGATGAATCTGACCTATAAATGACCATGTCACTAGTTTAAAGTATAATGAGAAGTCCTGGGTGGTCTGCTGGAAGTCTATTGATGTATACTAAAAAGAAGGGGAGATAAGACTGATCCTTATACCCCAAAACAGGGATTTTACAACATCAGACTTGGTATGAATTGCATCACATTTGCAGATACTGAAACTTTGGTGGTCATAATTATGGTCCTTGGAATTTAAATATTCACCCAACCTGTATAACACTACATCTCTGATACTCCAACTCCAGTTCTATTTGACACACTTTTAATATTAACTTCAGGAACTCCACTCAGCTTAACATATTCATGCTGTTTTCACGGCAGTGCATAGTTCATTTACAATTTGACACGCTTTGTAACATCTCATTATTTACCCTAACACACACAAATACATTATCCTAATATGCCAAAATTCCTTCCCTCCACTTCTTACTCTTGGCACTGCTCCAGTCTATAGGTAGTATTCTCAGTTTGCATATTAAATTATTAAATCATTATGGTAGTCATCTTGCTCTGTCCTCCTATATGTTTTTGCCCTTTCTTTATATATGGCACCTTAGGTTGGCATGCCACATTTGCACTGAGAACATCTACAAAGCCTGACTCACACATGTAACACAGATACACCAAAAAAGGTCAGTTATGCTAGAACCCTGATGGGCATTCAATAGTAAACTTCATTTTAAGTATGTACCTTATTCTTTTTTTTAGTTTTGCCAGTGTGTCACATACCCTACTTTGTTACTGATCCAGTCATGGTCAGAGGTATAGCTAACTATTCTTGCACCTTGCACTGTCCCTCAATATGGTACCGCCTTCAACTTTAATTTGAGGAGGGAAAAAAAAAAACTCTTCTCTTCTTTTAAACTCTAGTAATCTGTTTGCTTCATTTATAGCAAACAACTGTGACAGCTTGTGCCACAAATGGACTCCAGCACTTCATTTCTGACTGCACATGCAATACCAATATTCATTTATGATATACTGAACTCATGATCTCTACAGAGCTTCAGTTACAACTACATATACAGTACTGACATTTGCCAATGAATGCTAGTAGTGCATTGAAGACTGATCGGGATCTGACAATCGCACCCTCTACCACTTTTCACCTGGGGTGGCTGCTGCCTTCACCCCACCCAACTACACTTCTGGTCAAGGTACATTTGAGTTCTCTTCAAAGACAAGGCTAATTTTCTTAATATCACTTTGAATGACTTTAAGTTTACTCACTGCAGTTAGATTTCCCACTGCATCAACACTATATTTATAAAGCACCTGCAGTTCAGTCCCATCTTTGCCTTCTACATTTTGTTAACAGCTTCCTCCATATTCTTGTTTGGGAAATTACCATACAAGCTTATTTCTCTTTTTGTAAATTTGCCATAGTTATTACTCCTTGTTCCTGATCTTATAAGTGACCTAGTGGAAATGTTTCACTGACTTAGTATAATGTTTCAACTGGAAGCAACTAGCTAATATGAATGTGTGTCTATGTATGCCTATAAATACATACAATATTGCATTTGATTTACTTACTAGCTTGCTAGTAGGTAGAATATGAACCAAGCCTAAAAAAAGGATGGACACTACAAGTACAGAAATGTGATAATTGGTTACATTACACTTTTATTTATATATTTATTTATTTGTTTATTTATGCATGCTTTCTTTACTGCTTTTTCCCACTGGGCCACTGGGACATTTATGTTGCAACTATCCATGAGGGATATAGGTGCTAAACCAGAGGTTATTTTGCAGTTTCAAATCCATTCATCCAAATTACATTTGACTAGAGTAAGGGAAGTACTTTGCTTTATATGGAGTGAAAGAGTTCATTGGAAGAGGTTCTCTCTGTGATACATATCTATCCTTCCAACATGTTGTAATTATGTTGCAAAGAGACTGTGCTTCATTGAGCAGGTGATCATGCAACCATTAAACTAATGAATGTGTAATATGTCTGACAAAATAGGCTCTGCTGAGGCTCTCTAGTGGTTGCCTCTTAGTAGCCTGTATGACTACCAGTTAGAGAGACAAGGCTTTAATATGGTCTGCAACATTTTTGTGATTTAGGCCCTTGATTTTTTTTTAATGTAAAAGCTCTGTTGTAGCACATTGATAGACACACAGTGCATTCACAGTGACAACAGGAAAATGTTCTTACAAGTGACAGCATGGCTATAACTGGTAGCAGAAGTTCAGCCCAGTGGTAATTATATTTTAAGGAGTACATCTACAATGCAACTTATTTTCCAGAATTAAGTGGATGACAACTTCTCACTTATAATGGATGTCTTTTTAACAGCAAACTGAAATGCATTTCACATCCAAAGAAATCTAATCAAAACACATCAGTGAATGATTATACCTAGAAAATATTTCAATCAGTACCTAAATAGTGGGGTATGTTAGTGAAGAGGTAGCTAAGGGTTATGTGAGGGGGTGATACTTACAGTCAACCTCACTCCATCAGAAACATAGGAGCCAGACCGGGGGTGTATTTGCAATTTCCAATTTAATGATCAAGGTTTCTTTTGAATAAGGTCAGGGATGAACTCTGCTTCAAGTAGATGGGGAGCTTACTCCACAGAGCAGGGATCCTTTGAGACACATATTGGTCCCGCCAGCATGTTCTATTGATGTTGCAGAAAAAAGTTCAGGTTCTTGTATCTAGTGTTTCTGGTGGTGTTTGTTTTACAGATGTGCAAGAAATACATCAGAGCTGGATCTGAGGATGCCTAATATGCTAGCCTTAGATTGCTTCAAAGTGACCTGTAGAAGACTGAGTACAGAGAGAGGACCTTAAGGCAATCTGTGTAGGACCATGTATTCATACCCTGGATTCTCCCCATGACAAACCTTTGAAGGCATTATAACTGTTGCAAGTGCCTGGTTAGGTAGATGCCAAAGGGGGCATTGTACTCATTGATGGGTCTGATAAGGGCTGAGTAGAGTGGTGCTATAACTTCCTTGGACCTGGATACTATACCCTTGCTTATGAGTTGGCTAACAAAGAATGATTTATTTATTATCTTGGCTTCATGTTGGTTGAATGCCAAATTACTTTCTACTTATGTTCCCAGATCTATAACTATCAGATCAACTCTTAAAGATGTTTCATCTATGAAGTAATTAGCTTGGGTGGATGATTTCCCAAAGGGCACTATAATGCACTGTGTTTTAATCATTGTCTTTTGTGCTAGTCATTTGTTTGTGTTAGACCCCCTTGTAGGATGTTGATGGCATGGGGAGAATCTGCGATAGCTCCCAATTATATCCTTTCTAATTTACTAATACTTTTTCTTTTCTTAAAAAAATAAATCATACCAGGGATCTCCTTCCTTATTGATACATAAAATCTCTTATAGCACCCAGCTGCACCATATTTATAACTTATATCTTGCTCTAATATGTACCTATATCCTTATTCCACTTGTAGCGGGTAAGTTTTGTATGTTGGTATTTATTTATATTGCCAAATATTGCACAAAGTTTACTACTGATAAACTTGCCATTGATTTGTCGATGGGTGTGATACACTAAGGGCTGAAGATTTGAAGCTGTCATTACAAAAGGCATAATTAGTACAGCATATAAAATATTGCATGATAACTATAAGAATCAATCAGAGGAATTCAGAAATGATTGGGAAGAGAGAATGGATAAGCAATTCACAAAGAAACAATGGGAGGATATATGCATGTCTCCCAAATATTCAACAAAATCTAGAAGATTTAGGATATTTGCTTGGAAATGTTTACATAGATATTTTTATACCCCAAGTAGACTCCAGAGAATTTTTCCTCAGGTAGACAGCAAATGTTGGAGGTGTGACAAGGAAGAATGTGATAATTGGGGACATATTTTCTGGGAATGAGGTGAGTTGATGGACTTTAAGGATTTCCTGTGAGATGCACTGTCAGAGATGCTGGGTGGGCAGATTGGTGTGATGAGGGAGGTAATTTTTCTGAGCTATGATACAGAATTGGAATTGTCTAGACATGATACGGCCTTGCTGTGTCTAATTATGGTGGCTGCCAAAAAAAGCAATTACTAGAAAATGGTAATCAAAATCTAAACCAACTAGATTAGAAGTAGTGAGTATAGTAACAGAGATAAAACAACTACGACTGAGATTTTTAGAAAAGGGTAGCAGCAAACTACACAGAAAAAAATGTGAATTATGGGCACAATACATACGGGGAGGAATGTGATTTAAAAGAAGGCAGGACATAAATGAGCTATAATGTTTGACTGAAAATGATTGGGTAGATTATAAAAAAGAAAGGCAAGAAGTGAATAATTTATGTAATGTTGCTTAGGTTATATGATATATAGCAATATATGTGAAGTATAATGTTTTTACACGTGTACTTGTTAATATAGTTTGATTACTTTTATATAAATGTAAGTTTGCCTATGTTACAAGTAATAATTCAATATAGGTTTAAAAATAATGGGTAGAAGGAATATACACTGAAAGGCATATTAATGTGGCAAGACTGTTGCTTTGGGGATTGTGCAAACATTATAATATTGAAGTATATGAGATACATTGGAAACATGAGCCACAAAGCATTATAGACAATGATGACATGGGATCATCCATTACCAATGGTTCAAAAAATAGATGTGAGAAAACCGCATATAGTTGTCCATGAAAAAAAAAAAGTAGCATTGCTCACTGAAATTTGCTACACCTAGTGACTACAGAGAAATGCAAAGTTATAAAATACCAGGATTTACAGGCAGCAACAAGGGCGATGTGGAAGAAGGATACCCAGACAGTTCCAGTAGTAGTAAGAGCGATGGGTCTTATAAAATAAATTTACAGTGTAGTTAGATATGTTACTGATACATGTAACTCCATATGAATTCCAGCAAGAGTAGGTTCTGGGCACATTGTTAGTGCTATGAAGAGCACTTCTTGATAACATTAAAGACTGAAACAATACAAATTTCATGACCTTTAATCATACTTTGACTTAGGAATGGGGTCCATTGCCATCATGGTATTAGAAACCCAAAAGGCTTGCAGAAATTAAACTGGAACATAGCATTGCTATTTGTACAGTTTTAACAGTTTTTATTTTTTACAAAATATTTACATTTGTTTATATCATGCTTTTTAAGTTTATTTTTCAGAAAATTACCTGAAATGCAAGATGTCTGTAGGCTGCTAGAAGTGTGACATTCCACACCACATAGCTTTTGTTGAGTTATGTCAAATATCATAAATGAAGATACTCAGATTCTCCATCAAGGTCTAAACCTAACAAACGCCAGGTGTGCTATTCATGGCCTTAGTCTCAAAACCAAGAAATTCAGCATAATTTATTTTGTTAACTCTAATATCACTACTGCTTAGCATTTAGATAATGTTCTATGCAAATCTGACATATTTATAAGTAACTTGAGTACCTAAGTTGATAGCAGACTCTCATCTGATCACCATGTCTCTGTGGTGATTAAAACATCCTGCTATTAAATATATCGCTTCCACTGGAACACTGACATTTCCACAAGAATTGCTTTATTGTTTATATATTTACTTACTTTTTCTGGAGTTCTTAACCTCTAAAGGCAAGTTAGGGAAAGTTTTTAGAGTAATTATACTGTGTTAAATAAATCTAGCTCATAAACCAGATTCTCAGTTATTCTAAACTACTCGGTAATCTGAAGGCTTAGTTATACTTTATAAACAATGCATTTTATTTCATCATGCTGGAATCAATTCAGCTTCAAGGCCAATCACTAAAAACCCTAAAAAAAAAAAAAAATAGTTAACATTCAAGTCTTACTAATTATAAATAATTAGTACATTATGTCATTATTATGTCCCAGACAACTATGTTAGGGTCCTAAATATAGTAGAGGAACCTCCAATTGACAGGAACTTCATTATCTTACTACTCAGTACTACCCAGTGCTAAACTAGCATGCTTATACCTTATCTGTTGGTTATGCCCAAGAATTTATAGAATACATAAACAAAAATTCCCAAACTGTTAAAGAATCCACTAAAGGACAAAATGCATATATGGCTTTGGTATGTACAATCTTCCTAGTACTCCCTTCCCCAGTTAAGTCTGATCACAAACTGGTAATCTTTTCATTCATAATCCCCAAATTGTCAGATGGCAGTATCACAATATTCAATAACTTCAAACATACTAACCTTCCACAATTTATGATGAGGTCTTACAATTCAAATTTAACTGTATTATCCATGACATTGATGCAGCAAGTAGCTATGCAAATAAATTCCTTGGCAGTCTCGAGCAGATCCAAATGAAATGGGAAGCAAAAAAAGCAAAATGGCCTGGTGGTCCTCTTTTGTGAAGAAGAAGTACAAAAAGAGAAAGAGGCTTTCTTAAATTATGCTGGAAAACAAACAACCCTCAAATTAACACTAACATTTATAAGTTATTGAAGGATTTGAAAATACTATCAGGAAAACAATGGCATCCCATAAACTCAGACTAGCATCAGACGCTAACAATTACAAATCTTTATTTAGTTACATCAAGAAAACATGAAATAACACCCAGCATTGTTTATTAAATAGCCAGACTGGTAGTACTTATTTTGATCTACTGGATATTGCCGACACACCAGCTAAAGAAATCAGCGCAAGTTTCACTCCAGAAATAACTATACAAAGCCCACATATCCCATAAAGTCTCAGCCCCCTCCCCTCATAAGTAAAGAACACTTGCTAAGAGTACTCTCCAAAACAACAAAATGCAACCTTCATGGGACCTGATAAAATACTCAGCCACCTGTTAAAAATCTATTCAAACAGAGCTTAGCAATTGAGTTTGACTCTAAGGCATGGTGCAAAACTGTTGTGATGTCACTTTGCAAAAGCAGACCCACAACTGACCCAGGAAACTAGACAGCCAATGGCCTGATAAGTCTCATCTGCAAAGGTGTGGAACATGTCGTGATTGACCTAATTAACTATGATATCAGAAATCTTACAAGACTTGACACAAAGAAGTTTGGCTTTCTTAAGGGTATGTCCTGTTTAATTAGTCTAGTAAACTTCTTTGAAAGGTTTTCACAATCCATGGATAGTGGTCATGCTGTACATACAGCATACCTTAACCTGACTAAAGCATTTGATAACACAGCACATGCTAACATGGTAAACAAGATAAATGAGTTCTAAATTGATTCCTACATCATTATGTGAATAACAAACTGGCTGAAGAATAGAACCATGTAGAGAGAGTTGCTTGATATGAAATTGCCCATCACAGCCACGGAAGTACAACCTTAATCCTCTGCAGTGCTACACTAACTGCTCATAGCCTTAATCCTTTGCACTGCTGCACTGACTGTTCATAACCTTAATCCTCTGCACTCCTGCACTGACTGCTCATAGCCTTAATCCTCTGCAATGCTACATTGACTGCTCATAGGCTTAATCCTCTGCAATGCTACACTGACTGCTCATAGCATTAATCCTCTGCAGTGCTACACTGACTGCTCATAGCATTAATCCTCTGCACTGCCGCACTGACTACTCATAGCATTAATCCTCTGCAGTGCTACACTGACTGCTTGTAGCCTTAGTCCTCTACACTGCTACACTGACTGCTCAGAGCTTTAATCCTCTGCACTCCTTCACTGACTGCTCATAGCCTTAATCCTCTGCACTGCTACACTGACTGCTCATAGCCTTAATCCTCTGCACTGCTGCACTGACTGCTCATACCCTTAATCCTCTGCACTGCTGCACTGACTGCTCATACCCTTAATCCTCTGCACTCCTGCACTGATTGCTCATAGCCTTAATCCTCTGCACTGCTACACTGACTGCTCATAGCATTAATCCTCTGCAGTGCTACACTGACTGCTCATAGCATTAATCCTCTGCACTGCCACACTGACTGCTCATAGCCTTAATCCTCTGCAGTGTTACACTAACTGCTCACAGCATTAATCCTCTGCACTGCTGCACTGATTGCTCATAGCCTTAATCCCCTGGAATGCCGCACTGACTGCTCATAGTGTTAATCCTCTGCACTGCCGCACTGACTACTCATAGCATTAATCCTCTGCAGTGCTACACTGACTGCTTGTAGCCTTAGTCCTCTACACTGCTACACTGACTGCTCAGAGCTTTAATCCTCTGCACTCCTTCACTGACTGCTCATAGCCTTAATCCTCTGCACTGCTACACTGACTGCTCATAGCCTTAATCCTCTGCACTGCTGCACTGACTGCTCATACCCTTAATCCTCTGCACTGCTGCACTGACTGCTCATAGCCTTAATCCTCTACACTGCTGCAGACACTGACTGTTCATAGCTTTGATCCTCTTAACTAACTGTGATATATTATCTCACATGAGTGATGGATGTCATGGGTCAAGTGGGGTGAATAGTACTCCAGTACACAGCTCCATACCAGGTCACTTCTACTTTTTTCATATTCCACTCATCATAAAAAAATAAAAAAAGAAAGGTTAGCGATTTACTATATCTCTTTAAGCTGAGATCCTCAGGGCAGGACATATTAAGCTCAATCCTGTCTCTCCTATATAAAATTCCTACTTCAATCCAGTGCAGAATGCTTTACTTATGAACATGTCAAACGAAGGTTTGCAGTCTTTAACATCAACAGTATAAATAACAAATGGGGAGATCCAAAATTATACAAAATACAGAATGACCCAGATATTTTTGCTGTAACTTATGATATTCATTTGTTGCTTGTTATTCAGCAGAGTTTCATACATTCACTAGCAAAAGACCTAGCCTAAGGGTCAGTAACGGAGTAGTGTAGCAAGTCAAACATAAACCAAACACAGGGGTAAACCTAATCAAAAAGAATGACCTGGCTGGCAATGATGCATTGGTCTGGTTTATATTTTAGGCCGAAATAAGTGATCATATCAAACACTATACTGGTGTAACCTGCTACTGTACATTTACAATACTAGAAGAACCACCTTTCTGCATCAACATATATATTCTATGACCTCTTGAAGGACATCTTTCAGGATTTCCTTAGGAAAGACTTCATATATCTGTGCAACCTGAACATAAACTGATTGGGCCCTAATATGTCCCAATTCAACATCCAGTCTCTTCCTTCACATCTATCAGCCAATCAAAGAAAGCACTAGGCTTAATCCTAGATCAAGTCCTAAACTATTGATTGATATATTGATAACCAACTCTGCATCATTTTGTAATGGTATAACTGCCCTGCCCAATTCACTGAGTGATTACTACCCTGTCAAACCTCATGGGCTAATCCCAGGGATACCCTTCCCTCAAATCATGGATACCAACCTTCTTATTGAATCTGAAAGTCTGTGTTGGTTACCTCTTTTTAGAGAAGGAAACTGAACCAACTCCTTTAACATTTCTCTGAGCCTACCCATCCTGGAATACGGCAATGATTTCCTCTGCATGGCAAGAAGGTTTAAAGCATGTGAATGCCCATGGCTGGCTTCTGTACTAAAAACAGAAATGAAGGAAAGAGGGCAGAATTAGAGAATATGGAAAGAAATTCTCCATAATGAGCCACTGTATGACATAAAATTCTAAACAAACAGGAAAAAGCAGTTTTCCAAGCTTTTCCTCTGCTTTCATAAAACAATAATGTCTGAATGAAAAGTTAATGTCTGCCCTACTATACTAGAATAGCAAAACATTCTTAAGAAATACTATCATCTGCAACTATTTATAGTTCTGCTAAACTGGCTGACTTGCAGAAATTCAGATAAACAGTTCACTGACCTAGAACGTTTCAACCCTAAGTTAGCTGAAGCTTAGCTGCTTCCTTACCATACAAATAAAAATACCTAACATTACTGTCCACTTACATACAAAAATGATTGCTAAAAGCAGCCAGAATTGGTTTTGAGAACACCACATAGAATTTTCAGTGTATCGTGGTTGGAGTTTATAATTTTGTGTAAAACTTTACAGATTTTTTTTTATTTATGTTACATACTGTAGGAAAAAAACAGTAAAGTTAAAAGGGTAATAGTCCCCACTGGCATTATAAAGTAAAAAGCACGACATTTGGAGTGACCTGACAGATTTATGTATTGCAGGAACTCAAGTTACAAATAAATCCAAATTTCTTGGAAAGTTATTTGCACTGCAATTGTGCTGATCAGGATGTAATAATAAGCACCTATATATTAAATTCAGCATTTTTTGTTCTGCACTAGACTCCATTTTTTATCAAAATGTATTTAAAAGTTAATTTACTTTACTTTTGATAATCTGTCTTTTACCTATTATCTTTAGCATATTGTATCTACACTTCAGTAGAAAGGCTTTACCTCAAAATAACTAAGCTACTAGATAGATAACTTACTTACTTAATTATATGAATCAGTGCATCCAACAGCATTCCTTTTATCTCACACTATGATGAAACCTTCAAACATAATTTCCTTTAACAATTCCTGATAGGTCAATAGAAACTAGTAAAGAACCAGCATTACTAAAGTAGATTACTGTGTAAGGAAAGGGATCCATGTCAGAAGATCAACTTTTCAGGAAGTCAAACTTCATATGGTTGAGACTACATGATCGACTCTCCAAAAAGTCAAACAAGAAAAAAAAAAAAATCTATGCTTTTTGACCCCCTACATATAATATACAAACTCGTAGATCACACTACAAAGAGGAAAAGGGTAAATTCTATGATCCCCACTACAGCTCCATCTCCATACAAAAGGTATGACAGTTTGGAAAGTCAATCATATGGTCTTGACTGTATGACGTTTGACTTTCTGAAAAGACGATCTTCTGAAGAAGACCAAAAGAAAGTACTGAAAAAAGGCCTGCTGAGCATGCTGCCCTTTGACTTCAATAAACCATGAAAGAAGGAGTTACTAACAAGCTGTAGGAGATAGAAAACTGTCACAGAATGGAAAAGTGCACCAAGCTGAGACATGGAAGTGTTTAGACAGTAGAAAAGATAACCACGTGTCCAGCCAGAAATAAGCAGTTCATTTTTAGTGAAAATCTATGCAGGGAGGCAAGAATCAGCACTAAGTAAATAAATTATCAAACCAGAAGTAGTAGTATGTCATAACTTTTGTATCACTGGCCACACTCTTGACAAAAGCAACTTACTGTTAGTGGTACTGTCTAAATAGAAGTTTACATTATTTGCTTATAAACCAAAGGAATTTACCAATACCACCTGATAACCAGTCTTGGCCTTCTAGTTAAAATATCTGAAAAGCTCATATATGACCAGATCTATGACCAGGTCTTTGACCTCATCTTGTAGTACATCTTATGATCAGGTCTTTGACGTCATCTTGTAGTATATCAGCCAGTATGACAATCTTTCTGACAAGCAATGTGGCTTCATCCTGAATACTGCATTTCTACTGCTGTACACTCCTTTATTATATAGATTTACTTCAAAATGGAAACTGGTAAATTGACTGGTGAATGTTTATTCACCTAAAATGTTTTTTTTTTCACTGTGTAAACAAAATTCTCATCATAAAACTAAAAAAATGCAACTTCTCTGATTAAGTTTGCTACTGGCTCAAGAGATAACTATTCATTAAAGCCTGTTCTATTACTGCTACTCTACTGTCCATCCTCCAACCCCTCTTTTCACCAACTCAGGTGTCCCCCAAGGATTAGAGTTTGGCTCATTTTTATTTTGTCTGTTTATTAATGACTTTCCATGCCACCGCCCTGTCTTATACTGTATTTTTTGCTAATTACTTAATTATTTATATTCAGAAATTATACTTCTCAACTGCAAATAAATTTGCCACTTCAGTACAACTTTAAATTCCTTAAGAGCTGTGGCTGGACCACATCAAGCTCTCCCTAAACACCAAAAAAAAAAAAAAATGACTGTCATGCTAAGAGGTGTTCTGCTAGCTATAACACAGCAAAGATACCTTGGAATAATTCCCAACCTGTCATTATCTCTCCTACCTCATACACAATAAAAATATAATTATGCCCTTACTCAGCAAAAGGTGGCCTGAAATTTTTTTTCACCTTGTTATGATGACCCTCCACTGAACCAGTAATCGACCAGCCTCAATCCTCACCACTGGCACTAGTGAGGGATGTACACTGGGAGGACGACATGTACACACACAGTATTTCCAGATGCATTTCTTTACATCAAGTGCAATTTCCCTTAAGAGCACAGAGAGAACACAGTCATTCCAGGGCTGGTTTCTCCTGATCCCCAATAAGGCTACCTACCGGCACAGCTATAGAGTTGAGTCCTTAGCTAGGGTTCCAAGCCAAGTCCTCCAACATTCTATTCACTTAGATGCACACAAACCCACGCAAACCCGCTTACAACTTCTTAAAAGAGCCCTTAATCACTGTGTCCAACAGCCCATGTTTTGCCTAGCAAGAAAATAACCAGCCATTGCAAATTTGTAACCCAGGACCCTGCACACCATAGCCACAGCAATCTATCACTAAGCCATCTGAGCTGTAGATATGTGTGATGTTTTTCAAACATATCATCCAGTAGAGTTATTCAACAGTAGGGAAAAGATTCAGTAGAATTGTCATTTTTGTAGATTTTATACACACACACACACACACACACACACACACACACACACACACACACACACACACACATATATATATATATATATATGTGTGTGTGTGTGTGTGTGTGTGTGCGTGTGTGTGTGTGTGTGTGTGTATGGAGATGCATATACATATAGACAAATAAATACATAATATATGGAGAGATATAGATATGAAACATATACATTTAAAAATACATTTATAGATAGAAAAGTAAATAGACATATCTATCTATCTATATATATATATATATATATATATATATATATATATGTATATATATATATATATATATATGTGTATATATATATATATATATATATATATATATATATATATATATATATATATACACATATGTAGTGCACATTAGATCCATACCCCAAACCTCTTACTGTAACAAATCTGTCCAAAAGATGTCAAAATGGGGGTCAAGGGGCCCAAAATAGGGTCATCTTTGAAATACTGCCCTTATTCCTCTGTCTACAGCAGCAACTCTTCTGCTTGCAACAAAAGTATCAGTCCTGCCAAGTCTTGGACCCGGGGCCCTGTGCACCATAGCCAGAGGAATATACCACTACACCATGTGAGCTCAACAAAATACTGATGCTTTTCCAAACATAACAGTCAGTAGAGTCATTCAACAGTAGGGAGAAGATTCTGTAGAATTGGTCATTTTTTCTATATATATACATGTATTTATGTATGTGGACAAATATAGACAAAACATATCTATAGAGATATACATGTAATATATATATATATATATATATATATATATATATATATATATATATATATATATATATATATATATCAAAATATATACATATACATATACATACGTTTACATAAATATACCTAAATGTATAACATCTACAAACAAATGCAATCTGAGGTCATGCTGCTCAACACTAGAAGTTCAAATCCCAAAAGGCAGTCACTCAAAGCACTCCTTATTCACAAAGGATGCACACGCGTCCACACTGGTAGCTCAACATAATGCATCACAGATACTGCAGGTGTAGCTAACATATGGTAAGACAGCAATTCATGTCATAGTCTGCTATAGGTCCCCAACCATGTCCCAAGAGTCAAACCCCACATTTCTAAGCGCCCTGGAGAATATTACTGTCCAACCTAACACTATCATACTGGTTGACCTCAACTACCCCTCCATTAACTGTAAAAGCTACCCATGTATCAGTGCACTTGCCAGTGTTGCCTGGAATGCATTCATTACAATGGCCTGGACCAGCTTGTTTCCACACCCACTACAGGTAGCAACATCATAGACCTAGTCAGTACTAACATAGGCGACTGTTGCTGTACACCAATAGTCAACTCTGCCATGGTTAGATCTGACCACAATGTCATCACCTTAGAAATCCACATCCCTCCCACCCCTCCTGCAAAGGTAACCACCATGAAAACCCTTTCCAAAGCTAACTTGGGCCTCCAAAGATCAGAGGTGGCTAACTTCATGGCACCCATGCAAATGGAGACTAGTTGCATGACCTCCAATCACACACCAATGCAGTACAAACACGTACACAATTGCATGGATTCCGCCATACACAATAGAAACAAGACGCTCCCCTCCAGAAAAGGGAAGCCAATCTGGTGGTCACCTGCCCAAAAAATTTTACAACAGAAGGAGGAAACTCATATAGAATGAGGTGAAATCCCAAGACTGGAGAAAAACCCTTATCAGCCTCAACAAAATGATGAGATTCCTCATGAAATACTCTAAAGCTAGCTGTGAAAACAGAATTGCAGCACACAGTAAAGACATCTACAACACCTGCTATAGTTATGTAAAGAATCTCCATGGCAATGCCAACATGTGCTCTGAGTTACTGCATAATGTTAACTGCTATACTGAGGCAACAGATACTGTCAATATACTGGCACACAGATTCAGTGGCAACTTTACCCCTGTCCCCACCCCCAAAGGACCTGTCACAATACCAGTACACTGCCAGGCACCCGGTAGTACTGCTGCTTTGGTTAACACACCACTGTCCAAGGCCAAGAATACAGCTTCTACTGGACCTGGCAATATCTCTGGCTGTCTTCTGCATGAACTACAGAGTTACCTCACCTGTGTGCCATATGCAATCACAGCCTTACCTCAGGCTTTGTCCCTACTGACTGGTGCACTGCTACAGTTATCCCTCTCCACAAAAAAGGAGTGGCTGCAGACCCTGTGAAATATAGCCCAATTAGCCTGACAAGGCTGTCATGCAAAGATATGGAATGAAGCGTCATGGACCTAAGAAACATGGATATGGGAATCTCCATACTGAGGATCCCACACTGTCTGCTTTTGTGAAGGATAGATCATGCCTGTTCAGTCAACCTGGTTTACTTCTTTGAGTCAGTCACAAGAGCTGTGGATGAAGGCAAGCTGGTTCATACAGCCTACTCAATCTGGCCAAGCCCTTTGATAATATTCCCCACTCAGGAATCATGGATAAACTCACTAAGCTACACATCAACCCATATAACAGTAGGTGGGTTGTAAACTGCTTCACAGATAGAACCCACAGTGTGAAAGTAGCTGAGCACAAGACAGACTGCTGACCAGTCACGTGTGGAGTTCCACAGTATTTGGTCCTGGGTCCTCTCCTGTTTGGTATCGACTTCTCTGAAGTCCATGCCAACATGAAGGGACTTTGGATGACAATGTTTGCAGATGATTGCAAGTTGGGAGCTATTAACTACCCAAGTGATGTTGACATCCTACAGAAAGGCCTCACTGAGACCAATGACTGGTGTCAGAGCCATGGCTTTAAGCTCAATATCAAAGAATGTGTCATCCCCTTTGGGATATCAGGCACTACAGGGATGTTACAGCACCAAAAATCAGACACCAGTGTGAAAGTGCATACCCACAACCAATTCCACCACAGTCACAGTCACATACCGGTAGGTCAGGTGAACAGTAGAGTATATGGACTGTGTGAAGAAATACATAATAGTTTATCAGTCACACACTACCCCTACATATAGTGGTCCAATTCTCAGTGTAGTCTGAATCCTGACCGTAGTACAGGACACATCTCAGTCTGATGCTACAAAGGCATACAGCCAACAGACCAGCCGACACTGGAGCAGCTATGTGTGTGATATGTGTATAATGTATAATATATACAGATTTATATTATCAAGATAAATACTATATATATATATATATGAATACATTTCTCTAAATGCACACACAAACACATGCAGCTGATAGACCACCCATAACTGGGGCAGCATGCACAGTTGGCGACAAAAGTACCCATGACACTCACATCTTCCCCCCCCAGACCAAATAATATGTGAACAGTACGCTGCTACAAAACCATGCTAGGCCATAGACAATGACCAGACATATACAGTGACCTCTTAGCAACACAACTCAATGAGTGAAGATAGTAAAGAAAAAATACAAACAGCCAGTAATTCACACAAGTTCATTTTACTCTGATGTCTTTGCCAAAGCCTTCAAGGAGTAACACATTACAAGAAATGCTTGCCTTAATTAGAAGAAACAATTAACACGTAAATGCATTTAAATACACAGCCTCCAATTACACTCCTCAGTCAACTCCCTAGGGGATAAAGTATCACATTTAAAACATACATTCATTCTGTACATAACAATTGTTCTTTTATGACTGTTTGACCAAACTGAGAAACAGACTTTTTCCATAGAAGTACCTTGTAATCCACTACACTTAATTACATGTATATACACAACCTCCAATTACACTACACATTCAGCCCCTAGGGGATAAAGTATTACATTTAAGAATTTAAAATTATTCTGTACATAACAATTCTTCTTTCAGGACTACTACCCCCATGGTGCAAATTATTGAAATGTACAGCTATAGAACTGTCTTCTTCCTCATCAGTAATATATGTCACATGTTCTAATAGCCTAGTTTTAAAACACTTCTTACTCTCCACCACATAAAATATGTTATAAGGGCATCTAAGAGTATTCTCCATACACCAACCGCTTGAATGTACAGAGTCCCACATGTTGTCCATCCTTTCCCCTTAGCAGGAATGACAGAACATAATAATGGTAGACCCTACCTATCAACCTCCTACTGTATGGCATCTGTACCAAGCCTGACATAATTTGGGACTGAGGCCCAAAAACATGACCATACTTGAAATATTGCTGTTATACACTAAGGAAATTGCTGATGTTACAGTGTTTATTGTAACATAACTTTTCTGAGGGATATAAAGTCTGAAACACAAATGGATGTTGGCATGTACTGATTGCAATCACCAGAGTATGCTACTGATTTGCCAAGGACAACACCTGTCTGGGGAATAGACCAAACATAACAGGGAAACCTCTGGCCATTATGTGGATAGCCCTACAGTTGAGAACTATGTAGACACAGAACTTTGTCAGACTGAAACCCATGTATAAGTAGCATGTTCAGACAACCCCTGTTAAACAAGCAGTATTCAAAACATATAACAGCAATATTCACATTCTGCCCCTAAGTCTTGTATCTTCACCATTTAATTGGGTTGTCTCCACATGTCTTGTTCTAAGAGGTATTAGCTCACACACACCTCCAGGATCTCTTCCTCAAAGGTAAGGGAAAGATCAATGCCCACATGGAGTACATAGTTATAGGAGTGTGTTGCCATGACATTGGCAATTGGAATAACTACACAGCTGCTCTACATGCAATCAGCAACTGGGGAACACCAACTGGTGCACAGGCCATCACATGGTCATGAGCATTACCTACAAAAGACAAGCTGCTATCTATTCAAATCACCCCTGTCATAGACAGTACATCAGTGCAAAGCTGAAGTAATGTGAGAAAAAAGAATAAGAAAGGATATATCTGTGACATATCCAGAAAAAAAAGGTATGTGAAACAAGTAAGCTTGTAACTGAATGCAGTAGGAGGTCTGTCATAATGGAAAATAGGGGGTTGAAAGCATATGCCTCAACATGACTTGCTGTACTGATGTACTGCTGAACAGCACTGATGGTGATAGCATGTGGCTCTGTCTTTAGTGACCAGGCCAGCTACTGGGATGTTGTACATATCCATATGTTACCTGTGCATATAACTATGATACACATTATGTCTTGTAAATATAAAACAACTATACAGAGCATGTGCAGAGTAAAGTACTGCGCAGATGTGTGTGTTGAACTGCATGTTATATACTGAGCTCATACCATTCAACTGTCCAGTGTTTTGCACAGTGACCATATGTGTGCCTCATATTTGTAGTCATTTACCCATATGGTTGTGTCATGTCAGTCAAATCCTTGCTAAATCTGTGAAGACTGACATTACAACATCCCCCTTAATTGTCCGCTGGCTTTTCCCATTCAGGATTGCCACAGTGGATCATCTGTTGTCATTTCTGCCTGTTCTCTGAATCTTGCTCTCTCACACCAACCACCTGCATGTCCCCTCTCATCACATCCAGAAACCTTATCTGAGGCCTTCCTCTCTTCCTCTTACCTGGCAGCTACATCCTTACCATCCTTTTCACAATAGAGTATCCCCTCAGCACATGTCCAAACTCATGTAATGCTGCCTCTCCAACACTGTCTCATATCCGTCCAATATGGCCTGAGCATGTCATATACACATTGCTAAACCTGTGCACCCGTGTCACACCCAGTGCAAAACATGACACCTGTAACTCTGCCATGTGCAGCTCTGACCCCTGCCTTTTTGTCAATGCCACTGTCTCCAACCCATATAACATAGGTGGTCTCACTACCCTCTTGTAGTCCTTACATATCACGTTTACTGGTACTCATCTGTCACATATCACTCCTGACACTCTTCTCCATGCTCTGCATTCCTGCCTGTACTCTCTTTTATGCCTATCCTCTATAGTCCTCATTACTCTGAAATGTTGATCCCAATTATTTGAACACATCCACGTTTGCCAACTGTACTCTATGCATCCTCAACATTCCACTATCCTCCCTCTCATTCACACACAGAAATTCTATCCTAGTGCTGCTGACCTTCATTCCTCTCCTCCCTAGAGCATATGTCCACCTCTCCAGGGTCTCCAAAAGCTGTCCCCTACTCTCAATACAGATCACAATGTCATCTGCAAACAACATAGTCAATGGGGACTTCCGTATGATCTTGTCTATCAACCTGTCCATCACCATTGCAAATCAGAAAGGGCTCACAGCTGATCCCTGATGTCATCCCACCTCCACCTTAAACACATCTGTCAATGCCAATGAAGACCTTAATGCTGTCACACCACCCTTGTACATATCCTGTACCACTCTTGTATATATCTCTTCCACTCATGATGTCATCATACAATACCACAGCTCCTGTCTAGGCACCCTGTCATATGCTTTCTGTATGTCCAGAGAGACACAGAGCAACTCCTGACCTTCTCTGTATTCTACCAGTAACAGTCTCAGAGCAAACATCACATTGGTAGTGCCCTTTCCACGCACGACACCATACTACTGACCAGTACTCCTCACCTCCCTGCGTAACCTAGCTTCCACTATTCTTACCCATAACTTCATGCTGTGACTGGCCAGTGTTATCCCTCTGCAGTTATCACAGCTCTGCACATCAACCTCCTTCTTAACACTGTACTGACGCACTTTCCACTCGTCATGCAACCTCACACTTCCCAAGATATCAGTAAACAGTCTGGCTAACACACCACTGCCATTTCCCCTAAACAACCCCATGCTTCCACAGGTGTGTAATGTGGACCAACAGGCTTGCCAGTATTCATCTACTTCATAGCTATCCTTACATTCTCCTTGTTAAGCAATTGCACTTTCTAATTCCCCATACCCACATCATTTAACCCTCTCTGTCTCCTTCTCTTCATTCATCAGACAACTATGATTACAAATTGAAGACATCCACCAGGGACAATCACAAGGCCACTTTTCCATATGTCTGCAATCTCGGAGGCAACATACCAACCCAGCCTGTAATAGTGGCCAATCAAAGCACATACATACACAACATAGCTACAGGCAACCTGATGCAGATAGGGTTAAGGAAAACATCCCCTCCTGGTTCAACATCACTATAGGTGGATATGTACTGCACCCACACCCCTCCCCTCATCACCAGTGAGCAGGTACATATTGCCTACTGAAAGGCAACAAATGTAAGTATCCATGGGATGTCATATCATCCATGTCTGGATCCAACATTAACTCAGGCATGTGCTCCCACCTGCATTACACACTATACTCACACCAAGCCGCAGCACCATCCACATGGAAGATGGCTAATGTCATCCATTTATACTGACCTGAATGAGGAATGACGGATTATGCAAACAACTTGCCCTCACTGTGGGCAATATGACTCATCAGGACCAGGAGTGCAATGCAAGCTGATACTGTGCTTATAGATTACAGGGGTATGGTGTGGTTGTGAGTGTTGGCTACTGGTGTGGTTGTGAGTGTTGGCTGCTGGTATTCAAGGTACATGTGCAGGTACTGGACATACTGTTGCCAAATGTATGGGGTCCTCAGATGTGTTTCCCTGTTAGTGTCTACCAGGTGCAATGTCACATCTCTGGCGGGAGACCTTTTCACCAGCAGAATGCAACTTAGTAATGGAAGCCATAACACAGAACCACATGGTACAGTTGGGCCAAACCCAGAAACATCTGCGGGAGAGAACCACCCTGTGGGATGACCCTGTCCACAGGGTAAATTAGGTAGGCCTGCACGCACTTACATATGAGCAGGTGTGGCATCATGCCACCAACTTCATATGCCATATCTGGCAAAGGGTTGCTGCCGTGGCCAGGGACCCCACAATCACAGGTGGGAGACCAGCCATGCAGCCCTCGCTGACATCAAATGAGGAGCTCCTTGCCAAGCTTGGGCCACCCATCACAGTACAATACCAGGGTACAAAGCCCCACTTGCTGGAGGTGGGTGGCACCCACACAATGGACAAGGAGTATGCAAGTAAGGTCTCTGTGGGGATTAGTAGACTACTATATGAGACATACTTGTATCTGTACAGTATCTACATGCATGTGCCAGGTACAATTGCAGTTGTGGATGAGGATTTCTAATGCACAGAAGTGCAAATCTATGGTGAATGACAGCAAATTGTGTAGTATTGGGTGTTGTACTGTAAATGGCAGACATTCTGCATCCATCCTTTTCCAAGGGCACATGTGAGTCTGCTAACTATACATCTCTCCCACAACTACATAGGTCACTCTGGTCTGCATATGGGACAGCATCTTGAAGCTGGTGAGTATGGAATTGTGCAGTTGTGCTTTGGCAATACCCCAGTTATGTGGAGGGCATGCAAGTTACCATGCACACAACTATGACTAATAGCCATATTGCTTTATGTGCATGTTCACTTGTGGTGGGGTTAATTATATTGCATCACAGTGGTCACCACAGGGACCTATCTGAAGACAATGTAACATTCCTGTAGCATACCTCACAACCTGTCAGTGCAAGACATTTGGACAGATACCAGCAAAATGTATTGGACAAACTGACTAAAGTAGGGACATGTGTGAAGCATTACTGCTATATAGTGGATATAAAATGTATGCACACACCTGTTAAGATGCCATTTGTTTCTGATATATACTGATTGAGACCACAATATGTCAGTCCACACCTTTCCCAACCTTTAATGTGACACATGACATGAACAGTTCACTTGTAAAACCAAGCATCTGGACTCATGTATTGCACCTGCAAGCC
Source organism: Protopterus annectens (assembly GCF_019279795.1). Taxonomy (NCBI): domain Eukaryota; kingdom Metazoa; phylum Chordata; order Ceratodontiformes; family Protopteridae; genus Protopterus; species Protopterus annectens. The sequence continues at coordinate 937,563,463 of NC_056735.1, forward strand.
TGGATAAGTGTGAGGGTAGCAGACATTGTATCAGTATGCTATTTCAGTCTGGTATGATATCTGATGGTGCCATATGTGTCAGTACACTCACGGTGGCCTATTTGGCAACTATATCACATACATGGGCATTAAGGCAGACAGAGCAGTAATAGGTTCCAAACATCTGGATGTTCCAGACACATCTGTACAGAGGACTGGTATGGTCTGTACAATGGTTTCACATGCTGCATATGAGGCAGATGCCATTACCACACTATATAGTGTAATGGCATCAGGAGGTGGTCACTTGCCATGTATGGTACATGCATCAAAATGGTATCAACAATACAAGATATGATCCACACACACACACACACACACCAGTATTGAGATAAGAAGTCCTACCTATCTATTTATGTGTACTATAGTGTTACGCAGTTATCAGATGTGCCACGGAGCTTACACTGTTTCACCTCATCCAAAGCTACTTGTAAAGTAAATGACATCAACAGAGCTACTAAATTAGGATGGGTATGGTGGTACACAACTCAAAATGGTATAACCTTCACAGTACATGATTCCCACACAAAGAGTTGCCAGTATTGAAATTAGAACTCCTACCTATCTAGTTATTTGTATTATGGTATTATGCAGTTAGCAGATGGCCACACAGCTTACTCAATTTCAGCTTGTCCAAAGATACTTCTAAGGTGAATGACAACTGCAGTAGTAAAGTACGGTGGGGGAAGTGTAATGGGTGGTACACAAATCAAAATGGTATAAGCCACACAGCATCCAATTCACTCACACAGTTGTCAGTATTGAGATTAGAACCCCTGCCTATCCAGTTATTTGTACTATAGTATTACACAATTACTGCACACACTACAGTGCTTACTGGACTTACAACTGGCCAAAGGTGCTGATAACTGCACAGCTGAGGTAAAGTATTACAGGTGGCAGGAAGTCTGCCTTCAGTTTCTCCTGTACATCTTGTTAGTTCTTTCTGTCTTGCACTTCAAATAGCATTATAGCATTGCACTTCAACAGGTTATTGTATCAATAAGTGTATCACACCTTGGGAGCCATCAGCAGTACTCGTTCATCATGGAATTAGCATCAGTAGTTACTGCTTATGACCACCCCTCCTGGCATGATTAAAGTGCAGTTTTCTGTGCTTTCACCCATTAACCTGGTGTACTTGTCCATTCTAAGGCACTGTGGCAACTGCCTCTTGTACACAGACAACCCTCTCCTCCAAACACTCAGACCAGTGATAGTTACCACTATATCACCAAATGTGGAAATATGGGGTCTATATGAGATTGTTGAATGCTGACAACTTCAAAGCTTCAAACTTCAAACTTGAAAGTTTGAAGTCTAAAAATGTTAAATGTCAAAAAAAAAATACTCAAAACCCAAAACAAAAAAACACTCTATGCAGGGGGGCAAGTCCCAATGCACCCCCCACACTACTTAAATATACCAACTCCGCTACTTAAATATGCCAACTCCGAGAATGCACTACGGTGCAGTAAAGGGAAATCTTCCCTTCCCACACTCTATGGCAATCTCTGTTATACGTTTCGACGTTTAGTGCTTCGAACTTGTCAGCATTCGACATTATGATATAGACCCGAAATATGCACTCTTGAGCAAAGACTGGACTAGCAGGTCAAGAGGATGAGATCAACACCTGCATCACACCATGTGGACCACAAAGCTCGCCACAACACCCACTATGACAGCCCTGACATACACTGAAAAGCCACACACCCACCTTCACAGAGGCGCTCAATGGACATTTACACAAACAGCACAGACCAGCAAGGCAGGCACTCACTCAGACACCACAACATAGCACATGCCAAAGGACACATATGTCACCTACACAGTGTGCCTTTCAACCTAAGCTCCTGAGGCTGACTCAATACTGTGTCACACAGATGTCCCACTCACTATGTTGATTATGAAGGAGGTAACAGCCAACTGTCTATCATGTGCCTGCATCCAACACATGACACACCCAGTCAGGCCACTCCACAACAGCTACAAGTATCACTCTGTCATCATCCATGTGGGTGTGAATGACCTGAGACACACCTCCCTGGGCTACATGACAAGAGACATGGGTGAACACTTGGATTATGTGGTCCAGACAGGTGTGACAGTAGCTTTGAGCAGTATACTATCATCACCCAGAATAATGCTGCAGTATTTTCAACAGATAATTGACTGCAACATTGGCTTATGTGTTGTGTGTCATTCTCATGGGATCCAGTATCTCTCTGCTTGGGATAACATGATTGACAGACCTCAATGCCTTGTCAGAGATGTCCCAAATCTGTCAGCCCTGAGTTTCCAGGTACAGGGTAAATCTCTGGCCACCCCTTTAATGCCTTATTAGGCAGTTTTCCAAATAAAATTACCATAGTAAGAGTTAGACATGTATGCAATCTGGGGGTCATGCTGCTCAACAGTAGACCTCTAACTGTCAAGATGCAGTCACTCAAAGCAGTCAGAGTAGAGAACATTGACACTTGTGCTGTAATGGAGAGGTGGTTCACAGCAGCGGACAGCAGCCCTGCACTAACAGGCTATGATGCATTCCACAGCTGTCAGCGCCAAAACATGGACCACACCTCTACAAGTGGTGTTGTCTCCATATCCATAATGGATGTGCACACCTCCAGACTAGGATCCCAACATAATGCATCAAAGGTACTTCCAGTAATACTGATTTTGGGGAATAGTGCAATCCACACCATAGCCCCCTAACAGTCCCCAGCTATATCCTTAAACTGTCAATGCACATTCCTCAACACCCTGGCATCTATGAAAGTCCAACCCAACACTGACATAGTAGGAGACTTCAACTACCCCTCCATCACCTGGGGAAAGTAGTAAAGCACCTGTACACTGGCCCAACACTTCATGGAATTCATCAGTTCCAATGCCCTGGACTGGCTCATACTGACCCCAATAGAGGATGCAACAACCTTGACCTGTGTTGATTACTTACATATGGGACTGTTGCTCGACCACAGTTGTCAATCCCTACCTGGTCATATCCAAACATGATGTAATCAACACGGAGCTCAACATTTCACCCACACCCCCCACAAAGGTAACACCTTGCAAAACCTTCCCAATGCTGACATTGCAGTCATAAATACAGGATTGGATGATTTCACTGCACCCATGCCAATGGGAAATAGCTGCATGACAGTCACATCATAAACATATGCACTGCACAAACATGTACATGGATGCATGGTACTAGCCATAGCCAACAAAACACAGACCCTGTCCTCCAAACACTGGAAGCCATCATGATGGTCCCCTGCCATTACTATTGTGTGCAACGGAAGGAGGACACTGTTGCAGAAAATGGTGGTGTCCCAAGACTGGTGAACCCCCTTATTAGCCTCAAACATAACTTGGGATCCCTCATGGAATCACCTACAGGCAGCTATAAAGGCAGTTTTGCAGCAGACACTGACGACAATCACAAAAGGCTTTGATAGTTATATCAACAACTTCCACAGCAATAACCAGAAGCACTGTGAGTTACTGCACAATGCTGATTCCTATCCTGACACAACAGATATTGGCCACAGTCTTGCCAACACATTCAGTGCAAGCTTTATCCCTTTTTCTCCCCCAAGGGGATGATCACAATGGCAGATGAATGCCAGGCACCCAGCATTATTGCAGGCCAGCCTAGACCTGCATTGTCCACAGGCAAGGATACAGCTTCCATGGGACCCAACATATTCATGGCTGTGTTCTACATGACATACAAAGAGACCTGGCACCACATCTGTGTGCCCTGGTCAGTCACAGCCTCACCTCAGGCTTTGTCCTTCCAAAATGGCACACTGCCACAGTCATCCCTCACCATGAAGGGGTAGTATCTACAGACCCTGGGGATTATTGGGACCTTACCCTTACAAGTCTACTATGCATGGGTATGGGCACATCATCAGGGACCTGATTGACCAAGATATAGGTAATCTCCTAACTCTGGACCCCGCACAGTTTGGCTTTGTGAATGGCAGATCATGCCTGTTCAACCTGGTTGACGTCTTTCACTGAGTCACCAGGGCTGTGTATGACAGTAAGGCACTGCATACAGCCTACCTCAATCTGGCCAAGGCTTCTGATACCTTTCCTCAGTCAGGGATTATTGGTAAGCACAACAAACTAGGCATCAACCCCTATATTAGTGGGTGGTTTGCAAATTGGTAAACAGAACACACAGTGTGACAGTGACAAACTTCAAGTCAGACTGGCAAGCAGTCACAAGTGAAGCCCCACAGGGATCAGTACTGGGTAGTGTCCTATCCAGCATCTACTTTTCAGGAGTCCATCCCAACGCAGAGGAGTTTTGGCTGACCACGTTCACAGAGGACTGCAAGCTGGAAGCTATCATGAGCTCCACAAGTGATGCAGACATCCTACAGATAAGCCTCAGTGAGACCAATGAGTTGTGTGGAAACCATGGCCAAAAGCTTAACACCACAAAATGCATTATCATCCCCTTTGGTAAAACACTCAGTTCCCAGTAAGTTCCACATCAATGTGAGCCCAATGAACACTGTAGGCATGATAAGAGATTTGGGGACACAGGTTGACATCAACTTCTCCTTCAAGCAACACATTGCCACTATGGTCAGGAAGTCCTTCTATATGGCACATTACATTACCAAGGATTTTATATCCAGGAAGACAGTGGTAATGATCTCGGTCTACTATTCCCTCATTAGACCACTCCCCAAGTATTATGGCCCATTTGCCATGTTCCTCACTAGACACCTGCTACAGCTGGAGAAGCCACAGAAGCACCTCACAAATGGGTTCCTAGGCATTAAACACACATCCTACACAGAAAGACTCAGAGGACCCAAGCTAATCTCTGTGTCATATCACCTAATTAGCAGCTATCTGTGCTTGACTTACAAAGCCATGTCTGACCCATCTGGTTTAGAAAGCTACATATAAATCCATCCACACCACACACTGTAGAGACCCCTACCTCAGTAACACAATCACCACAACATGCTGGTGGGACAGGTCCCTCACCAAGTGACTGCACATGCCCTGGAATACACTTCCCATACATGTCATTCAGAGTACCAAGCTGGCCCTGTTCCAGAGAAATATTGATGACTGGATGGGTAATAGACAGTTAAACCCAAGGATCACTGCAGTGGCTATACTTGATACAGGCACTGGGATGTAACATCGGGTGGCACAATGACAGGGCCCTTCTATGTGCTAGGCTTGTTAAGGCTCCTGGGCCATTACTTACTACACACTTGTGAACCTATAAAGGGAATGACATCAGCAGGACTGATAAAGTAGTGCAGGGGGTGTTAAATTTATCAAAATACTTTATCCTACAAACAGACACACACACTTGCCAGATATGAGAGGAGAACCCTTACCTAACTAGGTGATTTGTATCATAGTGTTACAAAGTTACCTCATGCGCTACAGAGCTTAATGGGCTGAGAGCTGGCCAAATATCTGATATGGGGAATGACATCAGCAGGACTGATAAAGTAGGGCAGTGGGAGGGAAACATATCAAAATACTTCTACTTACACACATACATACCCACATACATACACATTTATCAGATACAAGAGTAGAACCCCTGCCAAACTAGTCATTTGTAATACAGTTTTAAGCATTTATCACACACACACACACACACACACACACACACACACACACACACACACACACACACACACACACACACACACACACTACTGTGCTTATAGAGCTGACAGCTGGCCAACGTTGCTGATAAGAGACTGACATCATCTGGACTGATAAGGTGCGGCACTGTGAAGTGTTGTGGGTGGGAATGGCATAAAACTGTTTCACCTATAAATAAACAAAATCACAACTCCCTCAGTCTTGCACACATGACTGTCTCACATACATACACACACACACACACACACACACACACACACACACACACACACACACACACACACACACACACACACACACACACACACACACACACACACACACACATATCTTCAGGACTGCTAAAGTAAGGAATGAGGAAGTGTACTGGATCGGAATGGACCCAAAAGCATTTAGTTGTGAACACACACAAACACGCACGCAACACACACACACACACACACACACACACACACACACACACACACACACACACACACACACACTCTTACATTTTCCAGGACTGAGATTAGAACACCTACCTAACTAGTCATTTGTACTATCATGTTATGCAGTTATCACATGCACCACAGAGCTTATAGGGCTGGCCCTAACAAAAGTGACTTCTATGGTGACAGACATCATCAGGGCTGCTAAGGTGGGGCAATGGAAAGTGAACTTGGTGGGGAAGGCCTGTTCATTCCTAGATCCTACTGATATTTCTCTAAGTGTATGAGCATGCCCAGTGTGTCCCTCTATAGTACATGTGGGATTCCATTTCAGGGATTGTCGTACTCCAGTCCGGTTTGTTTTGTGCTACAGCCATACTTCTCAACTGCTCTGCAGGATATCTCGAGATAGCCTATCCAATTGTGGGGGCAATGGGCCATACAATGATTGTGACAATTTCTCTCAGTAATGTATGGGTTGCTAGGGTTACAGGGCTTATTTTGGCAGACATCTGTCATATATGCCATTTGGCACTGTCATGTATTGTTTCAGTACCTGGTGACATACCTCCTCAGATCATCATAGTGATTTACAAGAGGAATACAGGGTGGATGATGCATACACAAGGTTTATGGGCCAAATGCTATGCATTCTTGCACAATCCTGCCTGTTGAGGGGTGTGCCTACAACCAATTGACTGTTGGTGCTGTGGAAATGGTCCAGCACCTTGGTGATATATTACAATGGTGGAATCTCTGTGCATTTATGTTCTGGCCTGGTCTGATTTCCAGTCCACAGTTGGGTAATATAAGTCAGACAGGATCAGGGTGACAGGCAGACTCCAGATAGATTTGTAGGGGATAGGATAAATGGGGGGGGGTGTCTTGGGCAGATATGTTTGCCTATAGCTACCAGTACTTTGCATTGGGCTCTCCTCAATGGTTGACTGCACTTGGATGGTCTTGTGTGTGTCAGACTGTTTGACCAGCCTGGATGTGTGTATTCGTCACACATATTTGTATGGCCCACCTCATTTTGCTTGGATGGCCACATGTTGGGTCAGGATGTTGCATTGGATTAGTGATCAGGGAGGGGTGTGTTACTCCCCAGGGCTGTGGCTCAGGGTTTTGTGGATGCAGAAATGTCACCATATTCCAGGTTAGACCTGCCTGCAGTGAGTGCATTCCCATGTTTAAACTCCTAGCCCTGCCTGTCGACTGTACACAGTATCACAGAATGTCCACATACATGACTCATATATCTTGTTCATTACCCAAACAAGTGTGGTTTTCCAGCAAAAGTGTTTTGCAAGTCACTCAGTGTTGAAGTTAGATATTATTGACAGTTGACATTGCAGTTTTAAACTTCATACCCATCAGACATTCCATGCTACTACAGATCATTCCATCAACTTTATAAAATTATTAGGGCAGTATTTCACAGGTGTCCTTCTCTTTGGACCTTCATCACCACATTATTCATGGCATTGTCCCACTTTCTGGCTCCCTGAGGCTGGTAGGTTTGCTCCTAGCAGTTGTCAGCATGGCCTTTCTTTGTATTTTGTGGACTGTGTTATGTTGGTGTTATGGACCTCATGACACTCCCTAAGGGCACTGTGGGTGAGGCATGGGCATTTGCCAGAGGCCTGTAGGCCAAGTGTGACAGATGCAGGCCATCTGTAGTATGTCTGTACATTCTGATGATCATATGTTCCCAGGCTGCCAGCAGGAGACACCCCTGAGATGGCACCAGTAAGTTGACTGTGGGTGTTACTGACAACTGCTTTCTGTTACTATTGCACCATCACTCTGGGTGACAGCTGGATGCTGCTTGAGTCTAGGAACATGTTACTGCATTTCTATGGGACTATGGGGGGACATGACTGTACACAATATACATCTGCACAGACTGTGCTGATATTTGTTTAACATTAACATTTTGGTCCCATGTAGCATAGTGGTGTGCCCTATCATTTAGACTACAGGGATAACAGTATCAGCCACGTCAGATTTTCTGGCATAGACATTTGTAGTTTCAGACATCTTACCTTTCAGAGCCATACTGCCACTGCCAGACCTGCTGTGATATCACTGTATAAAAGTCTGTGGGTGGGGATTTTATGGATGTCCCCCTGTGGGGGCCTTTACCAGGCATTTCTGTATGGATGTCTACAGCTGATCTGCTGTGTGGGGTTGGTCGTGGGTATGGGACCCCCACTTTGACATCCATGCATGTGTCCTATGATCACCCCAGTTATTTGGCTCACCACATATACTGCAGTGGTATTTGTTGGCTAAGGTGGTACTGCATGGTGTGAGTAGCACAGTACTGGGGATACACATCCTGCTATACCACAGAGCTGTCAGTTGTCTGTTGCTATCCCAGTTAACCACCCCATTCCCTTAAATGCTTGATCAAGACCATAGATATGCTATCAAAAAATTCCACTCCATTAGTTTAATTTGCTACAGCGACTGGCTTACCTTGTGCCTGAAGCTGTTGTGAGGGTGGTGCTTGAGGGCTGACTATGTCGGATGGATGCAATATACTGCCTATACATGGTCAGGTATAGGTGGTGTGATGTTTGGCATCCATTTTACTGTGTGTGCGAGTCAGACAGATTGAGAGATCAGTCCCTGGGGCCCTATAGTGTCAGTGCATGTGCTATGCGTTGCCTCTTTGCCAAGGTCAGGGCATACTGGGCATGCCTCCATCTGCCTACAGGGGCAGGCTCAGGATGTTCCTCCTCCAAGTCCCTCTGTACCTGTGGAGGCCTTGGCAATGGTGGGGGGCTGTGTGGCCCTTCCCCTTTTTGTTCCTCCTGCAGTTGTTTCCACAGGATAATATTGTGTAGCATGGCACATACTATGACCATGCGTGCACATGTGCCTGGAGAGTACTGCAAGGCTCCACCGGATATGTCAAGACAGCGGAATTGTGACTTGAGCATCCCAAACACATGCTCTATAATGATCCTGGTTTGTGTATGTGCCTCATTATGGCATTATTGTTTGGGTGTGGGTGCATTTTTGATGGGTGTCATCATCCACGGCTCCAGTGTGTAGCCAGCATACCCCACTAAAAGTCCATATGGGATGCCCCCCTGCCAAACCACTGATACAGCTGTGAGGAATGCCAGATGTGGGAGTCATGATAGCTTCCAGGGTAGCCAGCACACGTTCATGATAATGCCCTAGGAAATGCACATGACCTGGCAGTTGATGGAGTGGCACCCCTTGCAGTTTATGTAGACCCTACTCCAGTCACCAGGTGGGGCTTTGATGTAGATGTGCATTCAGTCTATGGCACCCAGTAACTCTGGACAGTCTGCTACCTGTTGGAAGAGTCGCATATTGCGGGTCCTGTCCTCATGGGTGGTGGGGAATTTAATGTGCTCCTCAGCATGTGTTCGCATGGCATCCAGGAACTGGTGGAGTATCCTGGATGCAGATGTCTGTGAGACCCCCATAATATCCCCAGCTAGTCTTTGGAAAGTACCTGTAGCTAGTATTCTTAGAGCTACACATACCTTGGTATCCACTGGAATGGGTTCCCCTCTGTTTGTACTGGATGTGATTCGAGGCTGGCACAGCTCCACAATTTGCTGCAGTATGTCCCTGTCCATCCTGTAGCGCTCTACTATCTCCAGATCATGTAGCCCCTGATAGCTTACCTTGGGCCTGAACACTTTTCTCCTCCTCCTCATAAGTCTGGGGAAGTTGTCAGCATTGTCCTCTTCACCACCCTCAGCCTCTTGCACATACTGATGTATGAGAGCAACAGTCCCTAACATTTTGTTAGTTTTGTCAGGTAAAATTTCCCCGTCTGTGTACACCAGTGATATAGAATTTGTGGGAAAAACCAAACTGACAGGTGTTTGCATAGTTTATAGTGGTGGGATGCAGATGCTGCCTGTGTCATTGGCTGAGTATGATACATAAACCTGCCAGTTCTATTGCTTGTATTTGAGTGCCTCTAGTCTGTTATTTCCCTTTTTTTATTGTTTCACTTACCATTTTCTGTATTTTTTTATTTTTGTGGTTTAAATCCTGGTGCGCACTGCGCACACCCATTTAGGCAAGGTAAACAATGCTATACAGCCTTGGATACACTCCCTTGCTTACATATACACAGTGCTGCCATTTTCTGTGTTTTTCTTTTAAGTCCCAGTGTGCCCCACTCAAACCCGTTTAGCTAAGCTAAACACATTTTAGCAGAAATGTCCCTTCCTGGATGCGAACATGCCCTTCATTTCATGGTGTAAGACATTTCAGCCTCAGACACACCCCCTCGTTAAGCTGTGCTTAGCTAAGGGCAAATCCAGGAAATAGAGCTCCAATGTGCTTACAGCAAACATGACACACCCCTTTTTCATGTTAGTTGGTCCTCCTGCCTACATGATCCTGTTCTAGCACCTGCACGATTAGGTGCAGGTTTTGGACTTAGAATATTTTGTGATTCAGTAAATTTCCCCTCATTTACATACCCCACTGCCTTAGCCTATAGATACTGCATTGACACAGAGCCTTTCCCCTTGACAACCACTGTCCCCTGGTATTGTTTTGATTCTGCATGCCACAGACTATAATGGCAAAATGCAGATTTTCTTTAAACTTGGGTTTTCACATATTTTTTTTATTTTATTTTTGGCACGGTCGTGTTTGCGCATCGCTGTGCTATGCTTAAATGGCAGAGATTGGCCACAAAAAAGTTATTTTTTATTAAAATTAAACATTTATTCATACCACTGGCCATATATTTGGCCATTGGCATGCCTACAGATGTGAATACATACTTTTATTTGTGCTGTCATGCCTCCGTTTTCTTTTTTGCAGAAATGTGTTCAGTTAGTAACTGAACACATTTCTGCAGTGACACTGTTTCTGCATGGAGACTTGGCAGCTTCATGAATCAGTAATACACCTCATTTGCATGGTTTTCACCAGCAAATGAGGTGATTAGCATGCCACATGGTCTTTCTTGCTGGAACAGTGTAAACAGGCTCATGCATGTCGGATCAGCTCTTTGCTGAATCACTTGGTGGCCAAACTCCGTGCAGGAACTGCTACACTGTTCCTGAATGGAGTTTTACCTATCCTGAATTCCGGGGACCATCTTTTATGGCCAGGCCATAAAGTAATTTAATTTCAGATATTTTTCTAAAATTTACTGGATTGAGGTTAACCTCCTGTATTCCAGTTTTCACTGTTAAAATATATACATTTAGACAGTTACAATAGTGCATGTACATTTCTGTTCTTTTCCAGCAGGGCACACTGTGGATCCATTTTAAACACAAGCATTTTGCAAATACCTTTTTCAACACACACATCCATTCAAGCAGTTTGATATACACATGACATACAGTTCTAATACATTTGAAACACAAGCATCTAACACAAATCATTTCAATATTCACCAATGACATATAATTATTTACAAAATTCCAGCTAGCTGGACTGGCAGTATCTCCTTTCATTACACTTGTCACTAAAGATATGACAAAAGCCACTTCTGTCAATATCCTTTTACTATTATTTGACTATTCTGCCCACTCTTTGTACTTCAATCCTCTCAAAATCAATGCATGCTCTGAAAAAATGAAAATCACAGTCTTACATTTATTCACCCCACCTCTCACTTTGAACACCATTGAGACTATTAAATAATCTAACTGGCTTCCACAGAGGACAGGACTTCTTTTTCTTTTGAACACCTTCACACACACACACACACACACACACACACACACACACACACACACACACACACACACACACACACACACACACACACACACACACACACTCACTGACATCAACCTATCGGTCCACCCTCCTGTACTCTCCATTGCAGAAAGTGCTTTTTCCAAATTAGCATCACTCTACTGGAATAACATCTCTCAAATATATGTTACTCTACCAGCCTGGCCAACTTTCTTAACTCTGTCAAGAAATGCATTAACAATAATCACTTACACAGCTGCTTTGACAACACAGGTTAATAAATAAAGCATTCCTTTCCTTATCACTCTAACAGTTTTGATCACTCTTAATGTTATTTCATTTGATACACTTTGCATCCATACTGTTAATGCTCTTTCATACAGACTTTTTCAAATAATTTATTGATATATTATAAATGTTCTTTTACCCAATCTCTTAAACTACCTGTATTTGATAACATATTACACCTACTTCTTCCTCACTATACCCTCCTCCTACTAAACCTACCAACAAATTCAAACTTACGACCCTATGCACTATTGCTCCCTAAAATGCCTTCTATTTAAATTGTATGAATATTGATGTAGGCTGTAAATATTGATGTACTGTTCTTAGCTTGTTCGTGATGAAAAACTTGTTTTGCTTTATCAACCCAATTATATTGTTTGTTACTGCTTGAGTCCTAGATTCTATCAATCATTATGTGACCCTTGGCCAGGCCTGTGGCTGAAACAGATCCTTAGGTCACTGTAGTTACTTGTTAATAAATGTTAAAAACGTATCATTCGGTTTTAGGTAAGAACCATTAGTTTTTTTCCTCTTGTGAGTTAATTTTTATATTTTAAAGTTGTGTTATATTACTGCTATTTTTGTAATGAATAAATGAAGTTTAATTTACCAGAACTACCTTAAGACCTTTAAAGTGACTGCATTACTCTACACAGCACTCTGGCTGGAATCCATAGAGTTACTAATCTGGTGTTCGCTATGTGAGTATTGTTGACTCTCCCATCTATGGCTGCTACACATACTAGCTAGCATCATGCTATTCACTATATGATTGTGAATCCCGGTCTTTGTTGAGTGACAATGGGATGGATTAGGCTTAATATATAAGATTTACCAAATTCGACTGTTAAGTTTTAAATTATGGCGAAGAGCATTTTGGTTGAAATGTTACTCTTGGCCTATAGCTCTGTCAATAAAACATACTTTAAATATTTTTTCATTTTCTTGTAATAATTTCATCTATTTTAAATTAAGCACCCATCCTTTTCTTGACACACCTTTATGCACATTATGAGCAAATTCACTACAGATTTGGAACTCTTGAAGCATAACATTCTTATTTAAATGACAGAGGTAATAATGCTTAACCTGAAGGGAAACGCAGACATCTGAAAAAAATAGAAGTATAATATTACAAAGGATATAAAAATCACCATAGTGGCCTACAAGCGTTCCAGCTCAATGGCTTTAGAATGTATAGAGATGATTTAGTTATTTTTATAGGCACTTGTTGATGCATTCAGGCCAATAAGTCAGATTTCCCTAGCTACAGACATGACATGATTCACCATTTTGGGACAGTTAGTACAACATAAGTGAAAAGTCTAGTTAGTTTCTGCAGTGCTCAATTTATGAAAAGCCTTATGTTCATTACTGCAGGGACCCTCCACAAAAAGCAAACATGTCTGTCCACAAAAAGCAAACAAATAAAGCACAAAACCAGAGAATGCATAGACAAAAAAAGAGAGGGCATCTGAACAGTACAAACCTCACTTGATAAGGGCATCATGTGAAACACGCAAACATATAAGCATTCCAGTTCAATGTTTTTTGAATATACTGTTGCTCTTTATTTTCTTACCTATTTGTATTAATGTATTCAAGCCAACAATATAAAATTTCATTAGTTGCAAATGAGACATACTAACAATGTACATGGAAGTTTGTTTATCAGCTGAAACACTGAGAGTATGTCCATTATATTAGCGTTTGGGTCCCCCCTGGGTATTTCCCCAAGTCCCCCCCACAAAAAGTATAAACCATTAAGCAAACACATCCAGCAGCAAATAAATATAGAGCAACACCAGAGATACTATAGTAGAACAGAGTATTATTTGAACAAAACAATTAAAAAAATTCCCATTATGATTGTACCATGGGAAATATGCAAATCACCCTTTAAGAAAATGAAAGTATTCCTGCTGCATGAGTTTTGAATGTACAATGGTACTTTATATATTTTACAAGTCCTTATTAATGCTATTTACTTCTTCCTTTTTTTTTTGCTATGCTTTCTTTGGAGTCTACTTTACTCGCTTGAAACACGAAAAACCCGAATCCGAATAGCGCGACACGTAAGGAGCGAACCGCAAATACGTTGAACGAACGAAACTGCGAAAATGGAAATATCAAATTTGCATAGTTGGCCCATCTGCTTTATAACTCCATAAGGTAAGTGCGTGATAGTTATGGACCTTAGGATTAGGGAGGGGTTAAGGTAAGTGCATAGGTAGGTAGGGTATGTATGGTTTTGTGCAGGTAATGTATGTAAGGTTTAGTGTAGGGTTTTGTTAAGTGTATGTGTGATAAATATTTAGTTTGTTTGGGTACACTTAGGGGAAGTGTGCGGTAGTTACGGACCTTAGGGTTAGGGAGGGTTTAAGGATAGTGCATAGATAGTTGTGTATTTGAGGTTAGTGTAGGGTTAGCAGTAGGGTTTTGGTGGTTTAATTTAGAGTTAGAAGTAAGGTTTTGGTTAGTGTATGTATGTGTTTTTTTATAGTGTTTGGGTAGGTAGTGTGTTACGGGTGGTGGGTTGACTGACTAGGACAGTCTGTGGTTTTAAATTTCACGCTTTAGTACATTCGATGTATTTGCGGTTCACTGTTTACGTGTCGCACTATTTGGATTCGGGTTTTACGTGTTTCAAGTGAATAAAGTAAACCCCTTTCTTTGGTTCTGTTCTTTATTTGCTTTTTGGGGGGGGCTTCTGGTGGTAATGAAAATCAGGCTTTTCATAAGCTGAACACTGCAGAAACCCACTGAGGCATTGAAATCGAACACCTGCATATGTATAAGGACTGACTTGCATATTTTCCATGATGCCCTCAACCAGGAATGTGCAGTCATTTACAGTTGCTCATGCCCCCCCCTCTTCCAGTCACTGAATCTTACAGATATTCTAGATTTAATAAAAATATACCAGTCTTTGAAGTGCTCATAGGTAAGTACTTGGCTAGCTGCTCTTGCAGGCCATTTTAAGCCTAGCCAATGTCCCTTTTGGTGCTTAAATTAACTTATCCCATTTGGTGTTACATTGTTCTTACCCATCGCATGGCTGATAATTATATATTTCTCCCTATGAGAATAACTGGGATCATACTGTAGATAATTTGAGGGTATATGCATGGGATAAAGGATTTAGAAGCTGCCTCTGTCCATTAGTAGTACACGGGGCATTCCTTGGGTACATTTCCTGTTTTCCATCCATAGATAAAATTCGTGCTTGAATATGGCCAGGGATAAGCTTTATTTTACATGGATGGGAAGTCTGTTCCAGAGCAGAGGTATCTACTGTGAGATAAACCTGTCCTTCCAAGCCATTCTGTTAATGCTGCAGAAGAGGTTTACATCCCTAGGCTGAGTATCTTTAATGCAATTTGACTTGCTGATGTGCAGTCAGTCCATCCTGACTGGGCTGGAGGATGCCTTGTATGTCAGACCCAGGTCACCTCTTAACAGTCTATAGAATACAACTTGTAGTGTCAGGGCTTTGAGACTGTCCATGTAGGACATATTGCTTAGACCGTGTATTCATTTAGTCTCTAGGTGTTCCAGGTATTGCATGTGTCTGGACAGATACATTCCAAAGTGGGGAGGGGTATTATGCTTAATGATTAGCCTAATAAGGACTGAATAAAAGGGGACAATGACATCCCTAGATCAAGAAATAATCCCGTTGTTTATAAACTGTGCAAGATAGAAGGACTTTCTTACAACAATGGACACATGGTCGAAAGTCAGTCACTGTCCACATAAGTTCTCAAATCCCAAACAAGTGGGTCAACTCTTAGGGAAATTTGGTCAATGTGGTACTTCCCTGGGATTGATGACTTTCCAAAGGATGCAATAATGCATTTGTTAGTATTTACTTTTAGTCCATGATTTTGGCACCAGTTATTTATTATTTGTTATTCTGTGCATAATGTAAAATGTTTCTACATTATTGTCATTCCATATTACTGACTTTCACATATTTGTTTTTTTAGATTTCTCCATCTTGCTTACAGTATGAGTACAGACTCTCTTTTGATTTATGAATTCCATTCATGCCCCATTTAGATCTAAGAAATGGGTAGTAAGTTCTGATGAAAACCAGACTATGAGTAGCATTTTTTCTTCTTGTCTCTATACAATAATTACAATCCTTCCAAAGGCTAAAAGGATATATGTAAAATAATCCATCCCTGTGTAATAAGCAACTCCTACCAGTAGATACTCGCTGTACTTTTTCAGTTTTTAACAAGTTCCACAGATTTGACTGGGATGATTAAAACAGTGAATTCTACCTTTTCACACTAACAAAAACAATCTATCATTTATACTTATTGTTTTCCCCAGTTCAGAAATGCTGCACCCATGGCCTTGTATTATTATCTGTTGCATTATTTACTTCTTCCCTTTTACAAACAGAAAACCTGAAACTTAATTTAGCACTGTGTTCGCTAAGCTGTTATAGCTTTATCATTGTCATTTGCAAACTTCACTTGTTTCTCGCCCCTTGAAAATAAAACATCTCTCTTACTTGACAAAGATCACAATTGCATGTTTGTATTTACTGCCAGCTTATCTGCAAAATGCAAAGTAATATGTACTTTGCCAAACTGTTACTTAAGAACAGATGGTGCCTTACTTCTAGCATTACAGCAGTGGTGTTTCTCATCACAGTTTAAACATTCTGATTATCAAGTAACTTAAGTAGAGGGTATGGCACTCCCTAGGCTTTATGTCTCATTCAGGTCACTAAGTTATTCACCTAAATGATGCATTTTATTTATCTTGAAGTAGTGGGATCAGCCTTATTTCATCACAATATATAATTCTGTTTCAGAATAGGGATGCCTTTAAAGGAAGCCCAATAATTATCTAAACTAATACATTAATTTTAAATTTCCATTATTTTAACATGTCACTTTTATTATCTACTGATAAGCTTCCTCTGTGGAATGTTATTAATTCAGCAGGACTTGAGAGTTCAGTCATGCTTATCAATAAATTAAGACTGATTACTTGCATAGAGGTTAAAATAATATATCATTAAAAAGACTGACAGTAACTCTACAGTTTACTCCACTTCTGATACATCCATGGAAGCTGGAGGTAGCACCTATAAAATCAAAGGAATAAACATCCTGCAAGTAAACCCCGAGTCACGTACCATGATGGTCATTTTGCAGCAGAGCTGCATGGTGCTTTTTTCCCTGCTTCTTCCCCTCTGGCCTTTTGTCAGCAGAGAGCAGTTCTTTCTACATCATGGACTTCCACTACAGAAAGTTCACACAGATTGCAGCAGAATCAGTTTCTTAAAGATATGTTACCAAAAAAAAAAAACTCATTCACATATACTACTCAAGGCTCAAATCTACATAAGCATAAAAAAAGAACATACCCCCAAAAAAAAAAAAAAAAACATTTTCACAACTCCAGGATCCACCAATCAATTGATCTAGTTTCAGATTAGGTAACGTCTTATTCTAGAAAAGTGTACATAGTACTTCAAACTGGATACAAATTACACATAGCATTTTATGTTGCATTGTCTCTTCTATGATTTTCTGTAAGTGATAAATCCACATAGAAGTATTGCATGTATTACATGTATTTAAACTTAAATTTCCAAAGCAGAACACTGTATGCAATACGAAATAATGTATGTTTCAGTAACAACAGCAATACACAACTTCCGCTACCATTATGTAAATTCACTTGTACTTAACAGGCTGTTTTCATAGCCGAGTCTGTTAATCTGAATGTTTAAGAAGTAGAAGCCTAACAGTTTAGAGTTAATTTCTGCAGCAGTGCAATTACACGACAACAATGTAAGGACAGGGTACAATTAACTAGCATAGACTGTCTATAACTAACATGATAAAGAGATTATAGTAAAAGTGTAACAAGAACACACCACCTTCCTCAATCCTCAATGTTGTTGTTGTTGTTGTCTTTCGGCTTTTCCCGGTTAGGGGATGCCACAGCGGAACTCCTGTCCGCTAATGATTGGCAGTAGATTTTCAAGAACGCCGAGGTGCCAGCTCGAAGTTCAACCTTCAACGAAGGCACGCCCTTTTATGCATGTCTTTAGAATGCCCACCCAACCGCGGGGAGGACATGCAGACTCCACACAGAAGGCACTCCCCGCACTCCAGCCGAGTGGTGTTGATTCATGCCTGTGTTTTCTGTTCCCCTTATAAATGATTAATTATATTTTGTATTAAATCCAGGATGTATGCATATATATATATATATATATATATATATATATATATATATATATATATATATATATATATATATATATATATATATATATATATATGGGATCCATTTAATATGTCAAATTTGCGTTTCAACGAAAAGTGAATTTGCGAGTGCACTTCTGTGAAAGTGCATTTTGTCGAAAAAGCATTTTCATGTGAAGATAAAAATGAAAGAAAAACAAATAAAAAAGAAGACATAAAAGCATGCAGTTTGCATGTAATCTTAGTTGTACATCAATGTTTAGGGTTAATGTACAACTAAGCAAACTAGCGCTGAGATCATGGTACAGTGGGGACAAGGGAATATTCCCTTTTCCCCACTGTAGTGCGATCTCGGAGTGAGAATGTTAAATTAGGGGGGTGCAGGGGGGCCCCTGCAAAAGATTTTTTTTGTGTGTTTTTTTTTTTTTTTTGGTGTTAGCCGATCCGGTGACTATACTTCAGCAAAATTGTAGTTTCGTTGAAGTGCACTTTTGCTGAAGTGGGGATCTACTTTTCTTTTTCGAACAAGTGTAGTTTCGATGAAGAAAAGTACATCCATATATATATATATATATATATATATATATATATATATATATATATATATAGTTATACACACACACACACACACACACACACACACACACACACACACATATATATATATATATATATATATATATATATATGTATACACACACACACACACACACACACACACACACACACACACACACACACGCACACACACACACAAAAACACACACACACACACACATACACACACACACACACACACACACACACACACACACACACACACACACACACACACACACACACACATACTATTTATAATTAAAAAACAAAATATCATACCTAAATGAATCAATCTAAAAAGGACAAATTCCAGATCCCCACTGTACAGTGGCTTCCCACTAACTAAACCCAGCATTCTATGACTATTCAATCACTTATGTCTATATTACAAGCTTTCAAAATTGCAAACGCAGCTATATTATAGCTTAGATCTCCAGATTCAAAAATACAAATTCAAACTCATCTGGATATGATTGATTCACAAAAGCCCCTTAAATATTGTGTATATGGACCCATATGTGACTCTAAATAATGAGAATGAGCCTTATAAACTTTTGCTATTGTATTTTGACACGCAGATGATTAACTGAAACCAAATTTAGCAATTATTTATTGCTGAGCTAGCATAAAAATGATTAAATGAAACCAAAATCATCAGCTATAAACAAAATGGTTGGTATTATTCCATTTGATATGCAATTTAAATCATATTCCTTAACATGGTGTTTTGGTAAACTAAATACATCACTGTTACAGTAAGATTGTCCCAGGCATGACATTTTTGATCAGGTACCTCAAAGCATGTGTATTGCCTCTAAGCCATTATTTACATTGTCAAAATTTTTACATATTCAAAGCATAAGAAGCCAGCTGCTTTTAGCATTCCATTGGTATATGCAATAAAAACTGGAGCAGGAAAGTATGACACAAAACCAACCGGTCAGGGGTATAAAAGAATTAGCTGAAATATTCCATGGTATAATAAGACAAAACCCTGCAGACCAGGCGGATAAATATGGTGGTCACAGTGTCCCCTTTTCAAGGTTACCTTTTACATCCAGATCATAGTGTCATCCAAGTAGTTGCAATGTTATTTGTAATGGTTAGACTAAGAGCTTTTAATGGTTTTATATGTAATACATGCAGTGTTACTCATCTAAAGGCATATGTAATCGGACCTAACCTATAGAATAATGGAAATAGAAGGGATTGTTTTCCTATGCACTGTAATAGCAAAATTCCTTCTGAAAAGAAGCTGCTGGCTTGAATGTTATCAGAAACTGTGAGAATCATTAAGTCATTAGATTTTAATGGAACAGATAGGAAGATTTGTACTGTCAAGTTTAAAAATTGTGGTTGTCGTAAGGCAAAGCAAAGCTAGAGGTGACGCAAATGTCAGGTAGCAAGTTAATTAAGCGATGAAAACTTTATGTGGGTGATTTAAACTGTTGCTTTTCCAGGACCTATAGTAGCCCTCTACATCTGAGAGGATGTTAATTAATCTTGTTTTGAGCTGTGCCAGTATCATGAGGAAGGTGGGCCACAAAGCATATTGCAGAAAGTCTGGCAAGGCCAACCCACCATTGTTTATCATAATATTTTGTCCAAGTCTACTTCTACTGATCATATAAACAGAAGTAGAGGGAATGCCTGTTTTGCATGAAATGTACACAGCTCTGATGTCGTGCTTATGATGACACAGACCAGCACACTGTTGTCAACAACAACTGCAAACAATGTGAGAAGGGTCAGACTTTATACGCAAGCTTTTGGCAGGATCCGTTTAATGTATTGCAAATAAGCAATTGTCATGCATACTGCAGTTACTCAGCAATTATTATATATTTCAGTTTATTGCCCTATTTACTAACAGATTTGCCAGAAACAATCATACATGGTATGTTAAACTACAGGACAGGCTATCAAAGTAACTATTTGCACATTTTAATTCCTTGTGTAGCTTTTAGCGGTGGTGGTGCTGCGGTAGCATTGTCGCCTCACAGTAAGACGTTGTCCTGTTCGATTCTCAGCTAGAGCATCTTCTGGGTGGAGACATGCATGAATGGGTGTACCTTCGTTGAAGGTTGTGTGTCAGAGCCGGCAACTCGGTACGTAAAAATCTACTGCCAATCATTAGCAGGCCGGAGTTCTGCTGTGGCGACCCCTAACCGGGAAAAGCCGAAAGACACAACAATTCCTTGTGTAGCTTATAGTAAATTTTACCAGATAAGACAAGTATAGTAAACTAAAGTATTTAACAGATTCTTTAGGTAACTTATGTGATTACAGACCTAAGAACAATGTATTCTATTGAAGAGAATCAGTGTGGGTCAGAAGCAGGTATATGGTTGCTACAGGCCTTGTTGCATTTATTACATGCTAGGCATGTGATGCAATACTTATTTAAGTGAAAAAAAGCTAACATTGAAGAGGAAGGAAAAGAAGATGAAAAGTGACACAAGCAGAAATGAAGCTGGGAGTAGAGTAGAAGACAAAAGGTAAAAAGAGACCCAGAAATTAGCAGGTGAATAAACAGGATGAGTCAGACAGTGGCTGCATGGTCTTAATTTAGAATTCAAGGAGTCTGGATGGGGAGATGCAGTAGGCTGAGGGAGCCCACTACATACGGTAGAATGTTAATTTATGTGTAAGAACAGATGCAAGATGGGAGCACAGACAAGGAGGCAAAAAGATGGCAACAACAGCAAATACTAAAGATGAAAAGGAGTTAGTAGAAGGATCAAGAAGGGGGACCAATGGCTTTCTTAGACACATAGCTAAAAGAAGGAAAAAAGGAGGCTCAACCGGCCATGCTGAGCAAACATGGGAGGCAGATCACAGAAGACCGAGAGAAAGCAGTGGTACTGAAAATACAGTTTTCTTCTACTTTCACAAAGGAAAGCAAGGCTAGAGCACCATGCTGAAGAGAAGTATGGCTGAATAAGGAGAACAATGGACACACTCCCCATAGGTATGATAAGCCACAAGGGCTCACAGATTGCCTGCCAGAGTCTTCGGAATTTTGACTGGTGTATTGGCAGACGCCTTGACAGAGATCTTCCTCAGTTCTCAGGCCATAGTTCCCAACTTCTTTACTCAAGAGTTCTGAACAAAGCCAAAAATAATAAAGGGAAAAGGCACAAAATCAGGGACGTTTTTTAAATGTTACTCAATTCATTTAGGAAGTTAATAACAGCAGGTTTTGTGTCAACATTGCCTTTCATTATTGACTGACTTTAATCTTCAATGATTTACTAGGAGATCAAAAATTTTCAAGGGGCAGGGCAAAAATATGAAGCTAAATCAAGGACAGCTGAGCAGGATGTAGCTGGCTAGTGTAGAAGTGCTAAAGAATGGGATGACAGCAATTGTGGTACCATACGAAAGTAAAGGTCTTTTAGCGTTAAAACAGGAAGACTCATGGAAAGAATCATGAGATGAAGACTGGTAGCATTTCTAGACAGGAAGTAAAGTAGAACAGTAATCATTATGAATTCATAGCCAGAAGGACGTATCAGGCAAAGGCAAAGCTAATAACGTTTTACGACTGGATTATAGTAAATTTGCACTGGGAGTGCTAATAGACATTGTCTGTGTAGATTTTAGCAACGCCTTTGACTTGGTCCAACGTGATTGTTTCATAGGGGAACTGGAGATGTTGTGTGTACCAAGACAGGGGAATTATATAATTCTGTGGTTGAAAGGAAGGAGACACTGGATTGTGGCAAGAAGGACAATGCAATAAGTAGGCACTTGTCAAGTAGAGCATCTCAAAGGTCTTTCATAACTCCGGTCCAGTAAGTTTGGTTCAGACATATTAAAGGGAATAGAGAACAGGATCAGCCTCTTTGGTGATGACACAAAGATAAGTACAACAGTAGAAGACGAGGAAACAGTCTAGGGAAGTATTTGGAAATACTGGCAATATGGGCCAAAAGGTGATAGGTGAAGTTCTGCTTAGGCCGCAGCAGCCCTGATATGAATTTTCAGGTGAGAAGAGTGGAAATGATGGCAAGAGAGAGAAAGAAAGGGCTCTAGTGGTTTTGGCCATTCTGGATTGGACCACCAGCAAGCTTGGGTGCATCCTCGGTTGGGGGGAGGAAATAGATTCTTGAAACAGATAATACTTCAATTTTAGAGGGTCTTGGTCATTCCACAACTTGCAGCATGCTGTTCTGGAAAGGGCATACAGAGGAAAAGGACATCAGATTTGTTAGAAGGAATCCAGATGAGGTACATGGGACTGGGGAGATGGGATATGGTTTGAGGACAGAGGCACTGCAGCTATTCTCACTAGAGATGAGAAGAGACAGGGGACATAATACTGGTGCACAAGATTACATCAAGAAATGTGAGGGGTTATTTTGAACAGACAGATGGGGAAGGAAGGGGCATAGACAGCAGGTGGTATGGATTAACTACTCCCTAGTTCTCTGGTTTGGATTTATTTATTTATTTGCTTATTTAACAATTTGTTTACTTACTTAATTACTTTTTAATGTTTTATTTATTTTCTTTGTTAACTGGCTATGTGGCCTTGCCCATAGACCTTTTTTAGCCACGACCCAGGCCAATTTGGGAACTACTGACATGATTACACTTGTTTATATTACAGTGAAATAATCAGGATAAGGTACATGCAACAGGAATATTATCAGTGCTGTGAAGGAAGTCTATCACATAAATACTCATGATATCATACAATGCTGCTCTGTGATTGTTAGCCGTATCAAAGCATTTGCAGACTTCACTGTATCAGTTAATGCTTGGATTTTTGAAAATCACTGTCTTGATTTCCTGAAGTACTTAATGCCACAGAGCAAGTTGCAATATGAACAAGGTAATATATTTTTTGGGGGAATTTATTAGGCAGAGGTGTTCAGATGGATTTATACAGGTAGAATTGTTTGAGACACTATGGTTCTGCTACCTCTATATGAAATTAGTATAGGAAAGTATAATTGTATTATTAGGCTGCAAATTAAATAAGGCATTGTTAGATGAATGGGGCTTTGCTAGACACAATATTGTTAGGCTGTTATTTGAAAAAGGCTTTTGCTAGAAACAACATTCTTAGGCTTCAATGTGAGTGAGGTATTGTCAGGATAGTGACTTTTAAAAGTGCATGAATAGAAAGATTGTTAGGTTTATGGCTACATAAGCAGAAATGAAGGGAAGCATCGCTATTTTCGGTTTATTAGTCATATTTGTCAGGCTGAGCAGGCAATGTAAGTTATGTGTTTGAATAACTCTTCTTAGAAGGTATGCATAACATTTTCACAATGATTGTGCGTTTTAAAGCATTGTTTAGGTAGAGAAAGGAATTTATTGGATAATGCATCTGTCAGTAGGGAGTGCAGAATCAGGAGGACATTCAGCAGATTTTTCTTAAAAATTATATTGATCAAATAATAACCCCCTGCCGTTTTATCCTATCAAGCACCTTCGTCTGTGAGGAAAAATGGAAGGCTTTTTTCTGGGAGCAAATGCGGAGGGATGATATTGGGAATAAATATCTGATAGACACAAGGGCATCATTGTGAGTTACTCTTCATTCTTTTCCTCAGGATAAGGCTGGCAATAAAACTGTGTTACAGGGCTTTGATGAATCCCAAATACCTGCTTATAAGTAAAACTGTTAAAATTAAATTTAAATATCCAGACAGGGGACAGGGAAAAGATAAAAAATGTTCATTTTTTTGTAAATCTATAGCGTACAACTATATTGGGAATGGGAATTTTGGCTGTGCTAGAAATAGTCATTAATAATGCAATTTTGTGAAAACAAAGGCATGCTGAAGTGTGCAGTGCACTGTCATTGAAATCCTTGCATGTGACACTGAGATAAAGTTTTGTCAGTGTCTGCAGGGTCTCCGTTGTGTTTGGATTAAAGGTAACAATATCCCATTTATGGGGAAAGCTTCAGTTTAATTGTGAGCATGCATGAGCTTTTGAAATTTATAATGAGCAGGAAAAAATTCCACTATATCAAATGCAATACAATATTTCCAGAAAACAGAGCGGCTTTACAAACATGGAAGAAGCAAGGGAATATTCACAAGGGCATATCCCTTTCAAGCTCTCCTATCTGGTATGTACAAAAAAAAAAAAAAAAAGAATGGAGGATGGTAATTGTGTTCCACTTGATAAACCCATGCACACAAGAAGCAATACACTGAGTGCCAGCAATACTAGAGGTAATGGCTAAGATATCTCACACAGCAAGGTATTTTTCAGTCTTAAATGTAGCTAATGGATTCTTTTCAGTACCTTTGACTCTGTAGTCATTCTAGTGGTTTGCCTTCCATTTAAAATTTGGAGTGGTTAATGAGGAGGTTACTTTAGGAATTTCATTTTCCTTTATTTTCCAGCATGTGATGGGAAAGAGTCTAGGAAACAATATAATGCAGCACATGGATGACATACTGGTCTAGACCAAAATATAAGAAGAACATTTGGAAATATTACATTTGCTCTGCACATAAACAGCTCTCAGCCAATCAGGCCTCAAACTGAATCCTGAACAAGACACACTTACTGCAGACAGAAGTACAATTCTTGGAAATGAAGAACTCAGTGAAGAGGAAAACTAAAGGTACCAATCACATCAAAGCCATTTATTGAGACCCCTAGCTATTAAGAGTAAATGGTTTGCAGAAATATTTGGTACTCACTAATTACTGCAGAGAGGGATATGTGCAAATAGTTCAGCCCCTGTATAATTTGTTAAAGGGTGAACTGCAGACAGCCTCTTCTAAAACGAAACTCAAATACAGCAGAAGAATTTCAGAAACATATTTTCTGTTGCAATATGGCTTTTTAATACCAGATCGACCCTTACCTTTTTATATGCAAACAGCTGATAATCATCATAGTATTAGTGTAGAATTGTTGCAAAAAAATGGTTTAAGCAAGAATGCCAAGTGCAACAGATAGTTTTAAGGACTGTGAGATTTTTCATTAGTATGTCAATGCCAGTAAAAAAGGGGTTTAAAGACTGTCACAAGACACTATTAGCAAGTTAATGGAAAATAAAAGAGAAAAGATAAGTTATATGGCTTGAAACTACAGCTACCACATGTTGTTTTAAAGACAATGTTACCAAGCCATAATAGAGGCATTAGTTCTGCACAATTTTCAGAATAATTATTGGATTTTAAGGAAAAAGGGAGTGCAAGTAAAAATAGGGTAGAAATATTATTTGCCCAAACTATTACAATATAATGAACTTTTACATGATTGTGTAGAGCACATAGGCGAACAGAAATTGTCACCATTTAAAAGTGATTGTCAACCAAAAGCAGAGGAGATGTGTGTTGTTCGTACAACATTATGGTAGGAAGGCAAGATTCACACAGGCTATACTATGTTTTATCTCACAAGAGATCACACAGTGTATATAAAGTTGTCCGGGTCCATATCAGTCCAGAGATCAATATTAAAAGCAGTTCTTGGTGCCTTGCAGCACTGTACAGGACTTTCAAATATTTTTATGCTGACTTATATGTAGTTATGTCTCTTACTCTGCACTTAACTGTATGAAAGAAGAGGATTT
Source organism: Protopterus annectens (assembly GCF_019279795.1). Classification (NCBI taxonomy): domain Eukaryota; kingdom Metazoa; phylum Chordata; order Ceratodontiformes; family Protopteridae; genus Protopterus; species Protopterus annectens. The sequence continues at coordinate 937,590,009 of NC_056735.1, forward strand.
GTTGATAGTGCTGGTAAAATGTTGAAGCACGCATCAGTTTTGCAGCAGCTAGTCTGTTTTGTGAATATTTACCTTTTACAGTGTCGATATGTAAAATGAAAGCACATCAATATGTTGAATAAAACAATATTTTAAAGGCAGTGCAATTGTAGATAAAGCAGCCAAGAATGCAGGTATGCATGATATACCTCTGCACTTTGACATGTTAGAAACCGAAGTGCATGCTATCTTGTCAATCACCTTTGTTAGATTTACCTGTGATTCACACTCTTAAAGGAAATCCACTCATATTACAGCAATGATATAGTGAAAAAGATGGTATTTTGCATTGTAAGCAGATTTTGGCTTGTACTTTCCTTTAAAATGTACCTACTCAGCATATGCAGGCAGTGATTATAAAATACCAGTGGCCAGAAAATTTGCAAAAGCAAATCAAGTACCTGCAGCAATTTGTTGCACTAAAAATAACAAATCTGTCCCTGCAGATTCTGGTTTGTAATCTAAATTCCAAAAAGGGAAGTAGGTAATTGTGAAAAATCTTAGGGAAATAGGCAGGCTAATTGTGAATTCCATATGTCATTGTGGAAAAGTTTGGTCAAACTATGTTCCAAGTCAAATGATGAGGAAAAGGTAGAGACAGTATGCATAAGCTATTCCACATAGATTAGTGCAAAGCAACATGAAGCAAATATGTATTTTCATAAGATTTGATACTGCATTCATGTTTTTGCCTAGAACATAAATCTCAATGAAGACTTAAAGGTAACCCCTTCATGAGACTGGAAAAATGAAAGGGATACAAGTTTTTGAGGCAGCCAAAAGGGAGAATTCAATATATTTGCATGTATTTGGGAAATCATATCTATCACAAACATCAAGAACAGAGTCAGAAGCATAAATGCATTCAACACAGACTGCATGGACATTCTTTTATACTGATTATGTGTTGGTGGGTTTATTGCTTGTACTTTGTTGTTGTTATTCTGGTTTTTGTTTATAGAAAAGGTGACTCAAAGTATTTATAACATTCAGAAAAGGGCAAGATAGCATCCACAATTTAATACTTTTATAGCTTTTCATTATAGATATGCATAGCCTTTCAGTGCATCAAAATGTTGCATACGTTCACATTTCCCTACCAGTTATGAGAGCATTCCAGTAACAGGAGTAGCAGGAAATGTTGAAATGTATGCATGACTAAAATGAATGTCTGTTATAAAAATCTCAATGAAGAATAAATTCTGACTTTTTCAAAAGGGTAAAAACATAGAGTTAAACAGGTGTACATGTCTAAAGTTAGCACAGGTAAATGAAGGATGTATTTGTTTTTAGTGAAAGAAATGAAAAAAAAAGAACAATCTGTAGGGTGAGCACTTGTAGATACATATTAAAAGTAAATAGAAGATAAGGAACATTAAGCATATGGTCTAACAAATGTAATGTTACTGAAAAGAAGAAAACAGATGTTCTGTTAGATCCTTTTATGACACATGCATTCTTCAAACTAAAATGGGACTATCACCTTATGAGAACTATTACTAAATCTATGGGATGAGAGCTATTAGGTGGTTGCCTAAGGAATGGTATGGTTCCTGCTAATCTAGCATGTGCACTTTCTGCTATTCCTGTAGGGAAGGTGAGAAATTATAGGAAGATGCAAGCAACTGGTAAGCCATCTGATGAAAATCCAGTGGGCATGATAAATGATAGGTAAAAAAAAAGTACTGTGCAGTCTGATACTGTTTAATATAAGTTGAGCACTTTTATCTATATAGTACTTAATCAGAATGCGCTGCCCCACCAGCTAATTACTGTGCCTGTATTGTGCTCTGGTAAGAAAAGGAACCTGGGTCCCCACTGTCTATGTATAAAATGTCTACTGGAATAACAGAATGGAGAGAAAATGTGTCTGTAGTGACTGTTTCACTGTAAGTGCAAAAGTATAAAATATAGACAGCTAAAGAATTTATATTTAAAAATAATTTAAGTTCGCTGCAAATTCTGTTGTTACATTAAAATAGGTTTTGGTTTGTATCATATTATGGAAGAAATTGCTGTACTGATGAATGATTTTTGTACTATGGACTTGATCAGACAAATGTAAGAATAAGGTTATGCTGTCAGTCATGAGAAATGGGTGCTTTTAAGGCAATGCAAACCATAAAGATTTGGAGAATATATATTTATAGACAATGAAAGCATTCAGGCTCAATTTAATGACTATGACTGTTTGATATTTAAGCAATAACCGAGAATGTGGTGTGATATATTGAAGATTTACTCATGGTTGGTGTGGTTTAATCATGAGGGTGAAGCCCAAGTGATTAAATAAAGCCAACCATGGGTAAATCTTCAACATAGCACAACCACGGAGTCAGTTATTGCTATTATACAATGACATTATTTAAGAAAAAAAATACTTACTTTTCTTAAATAATTTCTTTGTATTACGGTGCATTACTGTTCTTCCGCCGGTGGTGGTATACTGCTTCCTTGTGTTGCTGTACAGCGCATGCGTATGGGACTTGTGTTCCCATGCATACCCAATACATCAATGCTTTGAAACAGAAGCAATGGAGAAAAGAAAGTCTCTGTTGCTCCGTTTTTTTTTTTATTAGCAAAAAATAGTTTTGGACGCCTTATACCAATGGAAAAAAGTTTGGGCAACCGGACCTTTTCCCATTGGTAGACTATGGTATTTAAAATGGGCACGCTGGCCAATCAGTGGGCACATTTTGGAATATTAATGGGGAGTCATTGCATAATTGATTTTGTCTAACACTGTGTACATGCATGTTTTCTGCTAATGGGCTGTAAATCCTAATATCAAAATTCTATTTGAAAAGATGGAGTAATGTTATAACAGTGCATACCTATTCATTAAAACGTATGTTATAAAATGTTCTTATTTGAAATTTAGAATAAATAAGTGCAGTAATTAAGATAAAGGTATACTTTTGAAACAGTATATCTGAGCGCCAGCTCACTATGCTAAGAAGTAAAAAAAAAAGAAAGCAGTACATTAGATTTTTTTTCTTTCTGTATGCAGTAATAGATATGTATGATATGTAGTTGCCCTGTGCAGGGACCTTATCAGGAGGTTAGTATCATAAAGCAAGCAGGTTTACTCTTTGAGGACTATGAAACACGATGTATTGTAATTGTGTATATTGTCAGTAGTTCAACACACACATCATTAATACAGGAAGATCAAAAGACTGCAGATTTGGTTCCAACATAAAGTTTTTGTGGGGCAATTAGCACAGCATATGAAGGCTATGAACCTTTAAATAAGCTTCTGCCTGTAGTCCATGGTTTACTTCCCCCAGCCGCTGTTTGCCAACTGTGGTCTCTTGAACCATATGCCTTGTAACTACCTATGAGTCTATGTTGTTTTGGTGAGTTATAGAATCACTTTTATGTTTTTTCTGTTGAATGTTATAAACTCTGGAATATGTGAATGGCTGTACTATAAATGTTTAGGCAGCATTTGTGCAGGACAGGTGGTAACAATGCAAATTTAAAATGTGTTGGCTGGTTGATTATTCTGCAAAGCATATGGTGTCCTGCAAAGCATATGGTGTCCTGCAAGCTGGATAGAAAGTGTGCATGATGTCCTTAATTCAGCGTAATTACAATGGCATAACATAAGTAAGAAATGTTAAGCGGTGGCACACAATGAATGATTCAGTGAATAGCGTTTGCTTTTGTTTCTACCAGTTCTGTTCTATAAATGTAGCTTGTCCTTTTTTATGAATTCGAATGGTTTTATCTAGTTAAGGTTGTGCTGGCAGGAATGACTTTTCATGTTGCTTGTTTAAAGTGTGCTGCTGGTCTATTTGAAAACTGGATCATATCATTCTTTGACATGTAGGCATGCCTGGAACATGGTAGCATGGGTACAATTGTGCCATCATCAACTCAATGTGCAAATGTATCATCACAAATGCTATATATGTATTACAGCACATTGAAAAAAGAGATTAAATTTGTGAATGCTGAGATTGGAACAGTTTGATTTGATGTATTTATTCATTTGCTTGTAGTTGTTAACCATAGTAGGATATAATTCTTAGTAGTTCATTTTCAAGTTTAAGTTCAACCCAGGCAGTGCTTGTTTGGCTTGCTTGCTGTACTCTGCCTGTATTTTTCTGATTTCTGCATGCATTTTATTTTGAATTGAAGTTCTTCATTTAAGGTTTGGTTACTTCTATTTTATATTGTATTCTTGTATTACATTTGTTTTCCTTTAAGTTTTCTATTCTGTTGGAGTTTTAAAAGGTCTTGGCTAGGGTCAGTTAGAAATGTTAAAGAATTCCTTTGCAAACAGTGAATAACATTAGCTAATTAGTGGGAGGAGCTGAGAAACAGCATTTCTCATTTAGCTAGAATATCTGTATTTAGCTGGAGTACTTGTTTGGCTTGCTTGCTGTACCCTGCCTGAATATTGCTGAGCTCTGTCTGCATTTTATGTTTCTCACCCACACCCACTCTACTGTTATTGTATTCTTAAATTTGGTGCTTTTGAGTTGCTCACCCCTAAGATAAATCTGATTTTAGACACTCTTCCCCGTCCCATCTCATCAGCCCATTCTATTGAATACAGAGAGATCATTTGAGAAGGCCCACCCCCTTAGTTTCTTGACCTTGAATTGTCTTATGTTTCTTCCATTCCCACATAAATTAACAAAAAAAATTCACTTTATTCAGCTGATTTAACTGTATTTGTGTTTCTTCCTACTTTATTACTTTAATCTGCTTTTGCTGCTTGTTCTTGAAAGTGTTCAATTGCATTTATTCTGCTACATTTATTACTGCTTGTTAGTAACCTAATTAAATTGTAACTGTTATTCTACTCCTCTTAGTTTTAGTTTAAGCACTTGGACTTCAGGACAGTTATTTTACATTAAGAAAGTTTGTCGCCTACATTCATGTAGCAGAAGAGGTAGCTTACATCCTCCTAAGTTGGGAATTGCTGGTTGAAGGCTTAGTGTGTCTGTTATTCTAAAAGTGTCTTAGTTCTGGTTTAAGCATTTGGGCTTCAGGCCATTTATTTTACATTAAAATGTTTGTGGTCTACACTCTGGTGGGAGGAAAGGGTAGCCTCTACCCTTCTGAGCTGGGAGTTGCTGGTTGAAGGCTTATTGTGCTTGCTTATTTGAACTTTTTTTTTCTGAAATTGTTGCACTTTGTTTGCTGTCGCATACACTAGATTCAGACCTGCTGAATCTAGTTCTGTTTGCATAACTTGAGCACTAAACTAGATCATCTTTTGTTGTAGAGGGTTCCCCTGCCCTCTAATGGCAGGAGTCGGCAGTTAGAACTCATATGATTGAAGTTTGCTGGAACAGGGCTCAATTTTGAGCTTTTTATTGGTTAATTTGTTTAAATCAGTTTGCTCTCATTTGCTACCTAAGCACCATGTTTAAGTTTGTGCTTGTTTTAGCAAAACTCCACAGAGTTTGGCAACCAGTTACTGCTCTGCTGTATTTATCTGATCAGTCCCAGGCTTCTGCTGTTCTTTGCAAATTTTAAGTAGAATTTTTCACTCTATATTACACGTTTGAACTGTATTTTCACCATATCACTGTTTATGTGAACTGTTTTTTTCCTGAAAATGTTGCAATTAGAACTCATCTGATTGAAGAGTGCTGGACTAGGCCTCAGTTTTGAGCTTTTTTTACTGGTTAATTTGTTTAAATCAGTTTGCTCTTGTTTGCTACATAAGCACCATGTTTAAGTGGGCTTGCACTTGTTTATGCATCGTGCACTGCCATGCAGCAGTGGGCACCATTGTCGGTTAAAGATGCAAGCACTTTTGCCTGCATATTTTCCGTTAGTGCTCTGCTGATGCTCCATCAGTGAGTTCTTGCGATTGTCTCTCACTGACAGGTGATATATTCAGCGAAGCTCCTGGGGTACTAACACAGATCCTACCCACTAGCCCTTCATGAATTTTTTGCACTTCTCCTGTCCTCCACTTTACCTGGCCATTCCTTTCTCTCCCTGTTTTCTGGCCACATCAACTTACCTAGCATTATGGATGGAAAATTTCCCACAGATTCTCCAGCCAGCTTGGTCGACATGGGCATTCTGAGGCAATCTTGCAATTGCCGCATGTACACTGACAACCCACTTCTTCTAGTCCACACAAATGCATTATGTGAGAGATGCATCTAAATCAAGAACCTAGAATCCAGGATCACTCGCTCACCAGTCAGTTCATCCAATAGAAAGCAGGTTGTCAGCATGTACACTTTACCTCCTGCACCTATCAAATAACAACACATAAACTTACATATGTGTCGGTCCTTACTAGAAGATTACTTAAACATCAGAGAGCTCCCATACACAAGCACAAGCAAGCTTCACACAATACATCCTCTGCAGAACATAGTATAAGTAATATATCACACACCAATGTCTTACCAGTCAAGCCCCTAATGCATAACACAAAAACAAACATCTTAGTGCTAGGCAATTTAGTTTTGAGACACACAGATGTCCCGCTCACCAGATTGGATAAGGAAAAGGTCACAGTCAGCTGTCTGTCAGGTGCCAGGATCCACCACATCACGCACACATTCAAGTCTCTAAACAACTGGCACTGATATGAATCTGTGATAGTCCATGTTGGTGTGAACGACTTCAAATGTACCTCATTGGCTATACGAAGAGAGACATGACTGAGTTCTCTGATTATATGCCTCAGCCAGGTATGTCCCTAGCCTTAAGCAGCATTTTACCTTCACATAGGATGATACCTCAATACAAACAAAAAATGATTGACTTCAACAATTGGTTTGGCTTCTGGTTCATTCAAAGGGGATCCACTATCTGTCAGTCTGGGATAACATGGTTGGCAGACCTCGATACTTTGCCAGAGATGATCTTCATCTGTCATCCCTGATATTTCAGTACTGGCTAAGGCTCTTACCACCCCCATAGTGCCTTTTTTAGGAAATATCACAAAAACAAAATTCCCAATGTAAAAATACCCTCCAAAAACAATCTCAAGGTTATGCTGCTAACCGCTAGAAATCTAAACCAGAAACTGCACTCACTGGAAGTAGTCCTCACCTTGGAAGATGCTGACATTTGTACAGTCACTGAGACGTGGTTTAAGGGTGTGGAGAGCACCCCAGGTATACCAGGTAACATTTCCTTCCACACGTTTAGACCACAAACTTAAAGCATGAGAACTAAAGAAGATGGTGTATCAATATTTATTAAAGATAAATACACCTCTAGATTGGTTAAACAGCACAATTCCATTGAATTACTTCAGGTGCAGTTGACTGTAGGAAAGCTATAGGGCCCTCCATGAATCAGGACATACACTCACCCTACTTGGATGTACTTGGGTCAATCAAAATACAACCAAATGCCCTTTTTGGGTGACTTTATTTACCCATCCATTGACTGGATAAGTTATATGTATTCTAACTCACTTGCCCAAAGGTTCCTGGACTTTGTTAACTCCAATGTCCTGGACCAGCTGGTTGACACACCCAAGGGGCTCAAACATTCTGGATCTGGTGCTCAACAACATGGGGGACCTCCTCACCATCCCCAGTGTGTGGGTATCCCTGGTGAGATCTGACCACAAATGAGTCTCAATGGGATCCCCAACAACTAGGCTAAAAAACTTTTCCAAGGCCAATTACAACCTCTAATGCAACGGCATAAATTGCTTCATAGCCCCTCCCCTTCACAGATGGAACAGACATCTATGCTGAGTTATAAACTAATGCTTTATACAAGCACCTGTACAACTGTATATTGACTCTGCCATACTAGATATAACCAAAGCAAGATCTTCAAGAAAAAACAAACCCACCTAGTGGACAACTGCCATCAGCAGACTATACAATAGGAGAACAAAATTGCTGTCTAAGAGTATGAAGGAATGGTCTCCAAACTGGAAACATTCCCTCCTCAACTTAAACAAGCAAATAAGACTCCTAGTGAAGCCCTCCAAAGCTAACTATGAATCAAAATTACCTTTCCTAACTAAGGAAAACCACAAGGCTTTCTTTAGTTACATCCGTAACCTCAAGGGTAAGGCCTAGATTTACACTGAACTTGTAGTTCATGATACTACATGTACAGAACCCTTGGATATAGCTAACTTGCTGGCTGACAGGTTCAGTGAAAACTTCACTCCTTTGTCCCCTCCACATATATCCCAAAGCATCACTAACACCTGTCTCCCACCTAGTATCTCTGAGGAGTAGGTCTTAAACGCCCTCTCTAAAGTCAAAAACACAGCTTCTGTAGGACCAGACAGCATCCTGGGCTTTGTTCTACTTGGGTTAAAACAGGAATTAGCATCACTACTGGGCACACTTTTCAATCACAGCCTAAGCACTGGCTTTATCCCAGCAGAATGGAAAATAGCTATCATCATCCCTTTGCACAAAGGGGGTGTATCCACAGACCCCGAGAACTATAGACCCATTAGCCTGACCAGCCTTATCTGCAAGGCCATGGAACAAATCATTATGAACCTTATTAACAAAGATATAGGAAATCTCCAATTGCTTGACCCTTTCCAGTTTGGGTTTGTCAAGGGGAGATCATGCCTGCTAAACAAGACATTCACCAAAGCCCTAGATGAGGGTAAATCGGTGCATATGGCCTACCTAGACTTAGCCAAGGCCTTTGACACAATCCCCCACTTAAGCATCATTGATAAACTCACCCAGGTGGGAAAAGTATAAAATAAGCAATTTATTGGGGCCCCAAAAAAGTTTTATAGAGAACTGGGAAACAAGGTAAAAGAAACTGAAGGACCACCAAAAAAGGAAAAAATAGATACATTTTAGAGAAGTATTTATGAAGATGCTGTGAAACATAACAAAGATGCTAAATGGATAGAAGAAGTAAAAGAAAGAATAAGAAGTTTAAAGGTACAGGATATGAAATGGGATGAAGTAACAGCCACAGAGTTTGAAACAAAGTTAAGAAAAGCCTCTAACTGGAAACCCCCCAGCCCAGATGCAGTACCTAAATGCTGGTTAAAAGTATTAACATCTTTGCATGAAGATTTAGCCATGAGTAAGAACTATTTATATGTGTACCCAGAACAGACACCAACCTGGCTAACAACAGGAGAAAACAATGCTCCTACTTAAGAGTGACTCTGCAAGTTACCCAAAAATTATGGACCAATAACTTGCCTCCAATGGTGTATAAACTATACACTGGAATTGATGCCAACAGAGTTTGTAGTCATTTAGAAGAAAACTCAATTATGGCAATAGAACAAAAGGGCAATAAAAGAAAGTCATATGGAACAAAGAATCATTTGTTGTTAAATAAAGTTATAATGGAGAACTGTAAAAAGGGGAAGATTCTAAGTATGGCATGGATTGACTACAAAAAAAACACTTGATAGTATCCCACATGCATGGATAAAAGAGTGCTTAAAAACGTATAAGATACACCCTGTGCTGATCGACTGCATTAAAGTGACCGCGAAACAGTGGCAGATCACTTTGAAATTAAGTAGCACACTTATTCTTGTATGTAACTCCCCTGTATTACTGTATTAACCTTTTATATTTGTAACCTGTGTTATTGCTATATATATAGTTTATATTCTGTCATTTTTTTTCTGGAGCTTTTTCCCCCAGGACTCCACTGAAAACGGACACCAGCTGTCCAGTTGGACCATCCTGGCAAACAAAGGTTAAATAAATAAATAAATAATTATTCCGGGAATAAAAATTCAAAGGGGGATATTCCATGGTGACTCTCTGTCACCATTGCTATTCTGTCTTGCCATTAAACCATTACACTGTTTACTTAACAGCTTAGGCCATAGCTATAATTTGATTCCTGGAAAACAACAAAGTGTAAAGACTTCTCATCTTCTCTTTGTCGATGATTTAAAACTGTATAGCTCATCAAATGAGGAACTGAAAGCACAACTGAAAGTTGTCAAAGCTTTTTCAGATGATATAAGAATGTCATTTGGTCTTGATAAATGTGCAAAAGCAACCTTTAAAGCAGGAAAACTGCAGCACCAAGAAAACATCAGTTTGGAAGAAGAATGTGATATAAATGAACTTTAGCAAGAGGAAGTGTATAAATATTTGGGAACTGATGAAGGATCAACAATACAACATGAAGAAATGTGAATAAAACTTAGTAAGGAATACTTTAGAAGACTTAAATTAATCCTGAAAACAGTGTTGACATCTAGCAACAAAATTCAAGCTATAAACCAATTTGCTTTTTATGTCCTAACTTAGAGTTTTGGAGTGATTGACTGGCCCCAAAACATGTTGGATAGATTAGACAGGAAAACAAGAAGTATGCTTCATGCTCACCAAATAATGTATAAAAATCAGTGCATACCAAGATTATTATATTCCCCATTCCGAAGGAGGTATGGGCCTCCTTAAAATTGATTACATGTATAGATCTGCAATTGTGGGACTGCACACATATCTGCTGACCTCCCAAGACCCAAATATAGTGAAAGTTGTGAAACATGAGGAGAATAAATCTAAGATGACTTCAGAAGCATATTGGCATCATGTAGGAATGGAAATCAAACCAGAAGTAGATAAAAAACAGGCAGCAACTGAATGTGCCAAAAAATAAAAGAAATAATATAAGGTAAACGACCACATGAGAAAGCAAGAACTGTGGAAAATGCATAAATATAGTTGCAAGTATAGAAAACTTCTGGAAGAACCTCTTGTGTATCAGGATTGAAAACAGGAATGGTTAAGGAGAGGCAAATTCAAGCCAAGGGATGAAAGGTTAATTTTGGAGGCCCAAGATAGTGGGCTACATACATGTTGGTTTACAAAGTTCATTGAACATGTGGGAGAAACATACAAATGTAGGTTTTGTATAATCAGAATTGAAAACAATTGCACACCTTTTTGCTGGGTGTGACATACTCATGGCAGAAGGACTGTATACTGAAAGGTATAATAATATGGCAGGACTGTTGCACTGGGGATTGTGCAAACACTAGAAACATGAACCACAAAGCATCGTAGAAAATGATGAAGTCTACATCACATGAGATCACCCATTGCCACCAGTTCAAAAGATAGATGCTTGAAAAACAGATATAGTGGTATGAAAATAAGACAAAAGTAGCACTGATCATTGAAAAAGCCACACCCAGTGACTTCAGTGTCTTGCATACACTGAGACACAAAGTCATAAAATATCAGGATTTGCAGGCAGAAATGAGAGCAATGTGGAAGAAGGATACCCAGACAGTTGCAATAGTAGCAGGATCAATGGGTCTTATAAAAAATAATCTACAATCGTATTTAGATATGTTACCAATACACATAACTCCATATGGATTGCAGAAGGAGTCATTACTGGGCACATTGCGGGTGCTGTGTAAAGCACTTTTGGCTGACATTAAAGATTGAAACAATACTAATTTTATGAACTTTAATTGTACTTTGTGTTAGGAATGGAGTCCATTCCCATCATGGTATTAGAAACCTGAAAGATTGGGAGAAATTAAAAACTGGGTATCAACCCATATATTGTCAGGTGGGTTACAAACTGGCTCACTGATAGAACTCATAGATCAAAATAGGGGACTCCACCTCCTCCAGCAGACCCATAAGTAGTGGTGTTCCACAGGGATTGGTTCTGGCACCCTACTTTTCCAAATCTACTTCTCCAAAGTACAGGCTAAAACTAAAGGACTGTGACTGACAAAACTTGCTGATGACTGCAAACTGGGAATGACCATTGAAACTCCTAACAATGTCAACATCCTGCAGGAAGGTCTTGTCCAGTCTAATGACTGATGCCAAAGTCATGGTCTTAAACTTAATGCAAAAAAATGCATTATCACCCCCTTCAGCAAGGGTGATGTTCCTGCAAACTATCACATCAATAGCAATACCCTAAGCACACTATCAGTGGTGAGAGATCTAGGCAACAGGTTGACAGCAATGGATGTTGGTAGAGACAAGCCAAAGGAGGACATGACTGTAATGTTTTAACGTACAAAAACTAATGAACATTATTACTTTATGTGCTTTGTGCTAAAATGCACACCTAATATACATCATTATACTGGGCATTGCTCATAAAGGAAGTATATCAATGAATAGAGAAAGATCAAGTATCCATGACAAAACTACAAGAAAATATCAAAACACAGGTCCACTCACTTTTTGTGAGCACCTTGCAAAATAGCACACATCAAGTACTGATGAATATGCTTTTTTTGTCTTTAAACACTTATATTGTGAACAAAATAGCACCTCCACAGCCCTCCTCTCCTTCCTTGAAACAATCAGTAAAGCCCCTGACTCCGGTCACTTCGTATCCTCTCTACTCCTCGACCTCTCCAAGGCATTCGATACTATTTCCCATACCCTACTCCTTACCAAACTCACTAAACTAAACCTATCCCCTTCCACCATCCAGTGGTTCTCAAGCTACCTCTCAAACAGACAACAAGCAGTAAAATGGAATCAGGCCTCCTCACCCTTCCACAATACACCTACAGGCATCCCCCAAGGTTCCATTCTTGGCCCCCTATTATTCAACATATTCATTAATGATTTCTATCAAGCCATCCCTAATTCTACCCTTATTCAATACGCGGATGACTCTACTATAATCTCATCCTCCCCCTCCCTCACAAATCTCACACATCTCACTCAAGCTGCATTCTCTGCAACTGAGCAATGGATGCTTGAAAACCATCTGGCTCTAAATCCTTCCAAAACTAAACTGGTGTTTTTCAGCCCCACCTAAAACTCTCCTCTTGACAAACTGTCATTCATTATTACCAGCAAAAACAATACTCCCCTTGAAATTGTCTCTGACTCAAAATTATTAGGAATAGTCATTAATGACCAGTTAAAATTTGACAAGCATCAATTAACCAAAATCAAAAAAACCCATAAAAAAACTAGGTATGCTTTACCGTCATAGCCGTTCCATCTCTCCCTCTACTAGAATCACACTAGCCAACACATACCTTATCCCATACCTGTTATATGGGGCAACTATCTTTACCAATCTGCAATCCTCCCTTAAAATAAAACTTGCAACTTGCTATAACAAAATATCCAAGTTTGCTGCTGGTCACAAATCTTCTTCCCACCACTGTAATTCCCTTCATCAACTAAGCTGGCTAGAGCTACCCAATTTTCTCACTTAAACCCAACTTATCCAAGCCCATAAACTCATCCATAAACCATATCTCTGCCCCTCCCTAGTTAATACCTTTGAAATGTACATACTGAATCAACACTTGAGATCCAATTCCCAAAACCTAATTAAACTTCATAAACCCTCACGTCCAGCTGGGAACCACCTGCTATCCTTCTCCCTAGCACGCTTCTGGAACTCTCATCTTTCTTCCATCTGCACTATCTCCTGCCTTTCCTCATTCAAAACCTCATTACACTCACATCTTGCCTTTCAGTGGATATGTTCCTGCTCCCATCCTACCTAAGTTTCACATAAACAGAAATTAAATGGCAGCCATATAGAAAACATATTAAGTACACTTAGAAGAATATAGTTGCACAAAAGTAATAAATGCAAGTCGTACCCTATACTGTAATTAACTTGGAATACATTAACTAATACAACTGTAAACTTATAACAATAAATTCATACAAAATATAACTTTACTTCACCCATGATGCCATTGTTTTTCTCTTGATGAAATGCTATACTCCTGCTTTTTCACATGTCCAAACCTTTAAAGTGTCACTCTTATTCTCTGAGTCTGTACTTTTGTGTGTCACTCTTATTGTCTGAGCCTGTATTTTTGTGTGTCAACCTTATCTATCAGGTAACAGGAAAAGAAGAAGGCCTAAGATAAGGTTTATGGATGTGGTGAGAGAGGACATGCAGGTGGTTGGTGTGACAGAGCAAGATGCAGAGGACAAGAAGAAATGGAAATGGATGATCCACTGTGGAGACCCCTAATGGGAACAGCTGAAAGAAGAAGAAGAACCTTACTGTAGAAACTGTTCCTACTTCACCATTTCAGAAAAAGAATGCTTTTAAATCTAATGTCCTTCTACTTCTTTATTTTAGAAAATGAATGCTTTTAAATTTAATGTCCTCCTACTATTTTATTTTATAAATTGTACTGTACACTCATTCTTACTTTAGTAATTGTATAATTAATTTCAATGTTTCTTTTATAAATTGTACTGTACACTCATTCTTATTTTAGTAATTGTATAATTAATTTCAATGTTTCTCCTTATATTTCTGTACTTTCCAAACAAAAAAGTTTTTTTTTAATTTTCTGTGTAAAATTCACTGTAATTTAATTTGTCTTGGAGCTTTTCTCCTCAGGACTCCATTGAAAACGGGTTCCTTGGCCCAATGGACTATCCTGGTAAAAGAACTGCAAATAAATAATAAATAAATAAATAAACAGATAAATAAATAAATAAAATATCTCAAAGCCATATGTGAATGTTTCCATGAAGCCATAGAATGAATAGAATTATGCTTGTGGAAGTATATAATACGTATATGCATTGCCTGATATACTCAGTAGTTACACTTTGCCAGACACCTCCTAACAGCCTTCATAATCTACAGAGCTGTGTATTAACTGATTCAGCTGCTGGGGAGTTTAATGTACCTGTTTAGAAAAGACACACATCAAGATTTGAACTAAGCAAAGCTTTGCATGGTCATGTTTCTACTAAAACTCCTACTAAGGGATCCAAGGGCCTTAAGAATACCATTGTTCACACAACTGTGAATTAGCCATATAACTCTTTGTTGTTTTGACCACTCTCATCTATAAATATGTATGTGGACATATACTTTAAAGGGTTTGAACAACTGCCTGTATAACTGAGCATCCTGTAGAAGTCAATCTTAACTGCATGCAACACTGGGGAGCTATTACCTCAAAGCACACAGAACACATATTTAAATGGAATGGCCTCATTAATGTGCTTACAGGCCTTTGTCAACCAAAAGTGATGGGAAATGTTGGACAAGGCATTGTTGCATGCCAATAGAATCACAACACATTGGCCTTTGTTGGATTTGAAAAACTCTGCTTAATCCAACAAACTATAGTGTGGTCTACCAATCTCTGCTGCCACAAGATAAGTCTTGCTATGTGTATAAGAAAAAGCCCATTTCAACTGGTACCATCATCATTGTTTAATAATGAATATGTGTGAGCTAAAGGTATTAAGAGAGCCCTTGTATAAATGTACACATCAGAACTGTGGGTGATGCCAGTCCCTACATCAATCTAGATTCACACACACTGAGACAAAGGAGTCATTGCTGGATATGAAACACATAAACAACAAGCTACATAAGCTACAGAATATAGTATCATCTGCAAATACCACAGAATAAGTCTGACTACTTGATAGTGAGATAGTGAGATAATGCACATTCAAAAGAATGATATCACCAGTGTGTTGCTGAGGAAATCCTAGGCTTTAAAGGAGATTCCCTTTCCGAGTGTAAACGTTTCTCCTGAGTGGGAATGCAAACATCACATCTATGGGTGAAGCTATTCCCACCTAATACTAGAGACACACACCTTCATTTTAGCTACTCATGTATGGATTAGAACCATCTACCTGTCTAGTACACAAGCTAGAGAACAATATATAAGCTACAAGCTCCACAGGAAAAATCTGTTTACTAGTGTGAAATAGTGCACATATGAAGGGATGACATCACCTCTCAACTGCCCAGAGTTTCGCAGAATGTCCAGATTTTTGGATCATATTTTTTGTCTACTCCTAGTAAAATTTGAGGTTTTCTGGGAAATCACTGGGATGATCTGAGGACTGAAGTCACTAAATAATGACATACATTTTAGTGTTACACTTCACATCCTTCAGAAAATGTATGTTAAAACAAACCCTGTTACTCTACCAACTTTATAAGCTTATAAGAGCAATATTTAAAATGTGTCCTTGTTTTTGGGCCTTAGTCCCCCTTTTTATTGGGCGTTGTCAAGATTTATTGCACTACATAATTGTGTAAAAAAGAATGTTCTGACTAGCAGACATTACAAAATGTGCTGCTCAAAGTAATGACACAATGATTACATCCTTTCATTAATGGGTATTGTTTTAGTGTGAATGATACGTAGCTGTTTTACACTACGGTGTGTTTACTATATCACTTATGGAAGATAACCATAGTTGTCAAACAGTGTACTGAGAAGCAAGCATTCCTGACTGTTCATCTCAAGAGCATTGTGATCATTGTATGCATGTTCTCATTAGTTGTTGTGTCATTGTCAATATATTATACTGTGTGTACAGTGTTTAATGTAATACAAAGCAGCCAAGTCCAGCATGTGAAAGGACATATGAAAGGACAATACTTACTAACACACAGCAAAACTGTCTGTAAAATGTCCAGTACCACTGTATATAAATTGCAGGTATAATATGTTGTTGTGTAAATATAATCAAGATACTGTAACGTTTACACACAGTCACACTGAAGTCATTGTATATTGAGCACAAGCCATTACAACATACTTCTTGTACGTAAGTGCATGCCTAGTTATTTTTGGAGGTGCTGCATTTTGACAGGTAATTAACAGTGGCTCCATGCCAACATTTTCACAAATAAGAAGTACAGACATATTGACAGATCTGAATCTGAGCCCTTTTTGAGTATATCTGGAATAGACTCCCGATATATGTCACACAAAGGACATCGCTGACCCTCTTCAAGCGCAACTTTAATGAGTGGATGGGAAACCACAAATTTGTCCTAAGGGTTCCACCTGTGTCCCTCACTGACAGAGGCAACAGGTGCTGACTGAGGTTTCTTTTTTTGGGATAAACTCTTGGCTTGGCTTGTAAGAGCCTCAGGGCCATTAGCCTAGTAATCTCCTATGATCCTATGTGTTTCTTAGGCAGATGTATTTGTTTCTTTCACATCACTGACCAGTGACCATTGTTCTTACTACATGATAGCATGCATCTACATGTTGAAAAAATGTTCACAAAATGTAAGCTATAAACGTGTTCCTAATGTGTATTTTCACAAGATAAATCCTTGATTTGAATATAATTCTTAAACTTATTGCTTATAAGGTATGAGTACATTTGTGATGACTGTGAAACACATGAACAATCAATCAGGTTGCTACTGGTGAATTAACATTTGTCTCTATAAGTTAACAGTGCAAAAAGTAATGAGAGATGGTAACCTTTATAATTTTAAACCTGATGTTGGAATCAAGCACCAGGCAATCTAGAGTCTATAAATGTGATCATTAGTTGATCACACCACAAAGGAAGGCAAAGTTCATGGGCTAAAAAGCACACATTTGAATGTACAATAGAAAAAGTGTGAAGCAAGGGAGTATATGTGAAGCATACTACATAACAGTAATGACAAATAAAACATCCTATATGGTCTACATCCAAACCTTCAGCCTGTTGAACATATGATAACAACAGTCTCCTCATTGTGCTCAGTTTTGTTGTCCATAGTATAGTGAGGATAAGCACAGTAGTGTGAGGAGCAGCCCACTAATGCAGCCAAAGGCAAAAACTCACTAGTTTTGACATAAGACATGAACTGTCATTCAATGCCAGACATAGCACTCAACTTCTCAGCAAAAGAAATCTGGGCAAAGCCAGAAACAATGGGAGGCCAAGCCCAAAAATAAGGACAGATTTTAAATAGTGAAACAAACCAAACAAGTCCAACAAATCCAGTGGCCCAAAAGTATACACGAAAAAGTTTATATTGCACAAGAAATTTAATAAAGCGCTTTTCGTCACTGTTGATACAGTAACTTCATCAGATCAAGTAAAAACTTCAAGACAAGTTTAAATAACAAATTTAAACAACATCACATGTTTGAAACTTCCTATCAACAACCAGGACTGTATTAACACATGTTTTTAAAGGGAAATAACTAATAAATGTATGCAATTTAGTATACACAACTTTTCAATAAAATATAAGTATATAGCAAAACCTGAATATTCTATACACTTCTAAAAATGCTAAAAACTAAAAAGCATCATATGTTTAAGCTTTTTAACTTGAGCAAACAGGTGATGTCACATGTTTCGTTAAGACCTGGACTAGAAAAGGCATTCAATCTCAGTTGCCAGGCTAATTCACGTTCCTCTAAAAGCAAGTTAAGTGGGCCACCCCTAACATCTACCTGGACCTGGTCTATTGCCTTAAACATGAACTTGTGTCCCCCACTCGAGTGTGAATATTTGACAAGAGAATTGTCACTTTTGTTGATATCAATTGCATGAGTGTGTTCATATACTCTGTTACGGAGCCTACTCTCAGATTTTCCAATATAGAAAGCTGTGCAGGATGAACACTTGGCGATATACACAACAAACTTAGAGTTACAGTTAAGTTTGTGTTTTAATTCAAACTTCCTCTCATTAATTGTAAATGTCTTACCTAACTCAATAAATTTACACAACCTACACATACCACACGTAAACATCCCTACATGTCTATTCACATTCGTTAATTCGTGCCTTTCTAATACATTTTTGAGGTTGAGACCTCTTCTAAACATGAATTTGGGGACACCTCCTAATTTTTCAACTAGGAGTTTGTCATTGCTAATAAATTCTCAGTTTTTGTATAATATAAATCTAACCTTATCACTGTCCTTACAGTATGTAGTGATGAAACTAGTTCTGTAGTTAGGCATCATGGTAGAATTAGTCAAATTCACATCTTGGCTAAAACACCGGGGTTGGAGCTAGTGACTATTAGTTCTGTTCCGATGGTCACCCTTGGATTACTCAATATAGGCTTGATTAACCCATTGTGCCTTTTATATTGCACTTCCTCAACTAGTGGGTCAATCAAGTTAATTGGATATCCCCGATGTCGAAACATATTACTCAGTAACTCGCATTCTCTAATAAAATCGGCCTCCAAAGAGACCATTTTAGCTGCTCTAATAAGTTGAACCTTAACAATAGAACGTTTTTGTGTAAAGGGATGGCTACTTGTAAAGTGGAGAAATAAGTTACAGTAAGTGTCCTTTCTGAAAATTTTGGACACATATCTATTGTTCGCCACATCCTTAGTTAACCTAATGTCAAGGTAGTCAATAGAATTACAATTAAAATTAAACGTAAAATCAAGAAATTCAGTTGTCTGGTTTAAATAATCAACAAAATTTCGTGCCTGTATTCCATCACCTTTGGAGAGGATAAAAATGTCGTCCAAAAACAAGTATAATATATAAGTTTGGACATCTGGTGAGGGTTGTTAAGAATGAAATTTCTTTCCCAGTGTGCCATTACTAAATTGGCCAAACTGCCCCCACAAGGTGAACCCATGGTCACTCCCCTCTTCTGGATATAGAACTCCTTATTAGAAGTAAAAAAGTTATTGGTAAGAATTAAATCAAGTAAAACTTCTATCAGGTATATCTCATTGGCTGATGCCCCCTTAGTTTTAAGCAGCAAGCTCACCCATTCGACCCCTTCCAAATGAGGGATAGATGTATAAAGATCTTTGACATCGATGGTTAAAAGATTATTGTCACTATGGAACTCAAGGTCATTAATCTTTTGCAGAAACGTCCAGAAGTCTTTACAGACCTGGGGTTTGGACACCAAGTACCTCTGTAAAACTGTATCGACTACCTTTGCACAAGGATATGTAATAGGTTCATAGGTTCATAGGTTCATACTAGGCTATCTGCCTGAGGGCATTTACAAGCCTAGCCCATAGTTTTGTGGCTTACGCCACCCCTTTAGTATGGGGAACTATACCCATTATTTTGCTGTGCCTCTGTTGAGCAGTGACACTGAGGTAATCCCTGGGGTATATCTGCGATCTCCCATCCATTGGTCAAGATTTCTCTTGAACAAGGCCAGCGAGGTGCTCTGCCTCACATATACCGGGATTTTATTCCACAGCATAGGGAGTCTTTGGGTGATGAATCTATCCCTCCAGCACGTCCTATTAATAGCCGTGTCGAGGTTTAAGTCTCCGCCCTTGTGGCTCTGGCGGATCTAGATTTTTGAGGTGAAGCATATTCATCAAATCTGGGTTTGACATGGCCTTGTATGTTAGGCAAAGGTCACCTCTGAGCGCGACTGAATAGAGCTGGAGTTCTTTCAGTCGGGCAGCATAGGACAGATGTTTGAGACCCTTTATCCTTTTGGTGAGGAACTTTTGTGGCCTCTCCAGCTGCTGCAAGTGTCGGGTCAGATACATTCCGAATGGGGCATTGTACTCAATCATTGGTCTGATGAGTGATGAGTATAGGGAGGCTATGACCTCCCTTGATCTAGATGAGAATCCCTTCATGATAAGGTGGGCAATGTAGAAGGTCTTGCTAACTACTTTAGCTACATGGGTGTCGAAAGACAGACTACTATCAACCTGGGTCCCCAGGTCCCTGATAACTTCTTCTGTGCTTAGTGGATTGCCACCTATTTGGTAGCTAGGGGTAACCTTGTTTTTGTATGACTATGCATTTTTGGCATTTAACTTTAGGCCGTGGCTCTGGCACCAGTTATCCGTTTCTGTGAGAGCCTTCTGAAGGATATCTGTAACAGATGTGTTTTCTACTATGGCCCAGTTTGCAGTCATCTGCAAACTTTGTCAATAACCCTCCTGTGTTTGCTTGTACTTGGAAAAGTAGATGCCAAACAAGAGTGGGCCCAGGACTGAGCCCTGTGGTACACCACTTGTGACAGGCTTTGAGTCTGACATGGCGCCAGCAACTCTGACCCTGTGGGTTCTGTCACTCAGCCAGTTTGCAACCCATCTTGTGATGTATGGGTTAACATTTAAGCTGATGAGTTTTTCAATGATACCCGAGTGGGGTATTGTATCGAGGCCTTCGCCAGATCGAGGTAGGCTGTATGGACTGCCTTTCCCTCATCAATGGCTTTGGTGACTGTTTTGAAAAAGTCAACCAAGTTTAGAAGGCATGATCTGCCTTTGACAAAGCCAAACTGGGATGGATCCAAAGTCTGCAAATTCCCTATGTCTTTATTTATGAGGTCCATTATGATCCTCTCCATGGCTTTGCAGATAAGGCTTGTCAAGCTAATGGGCGGTAATTTCAGGGTGGGTGGAGGCACCGCCTTAGGGAAGTGGGACCACAGTTGCAGTCGCCACTCCTGGAGTGCGTATCCAGAGGTAAGACTATGATTAAACAGCTGTCCTAGCTGTGGGTTTAATTCCTCGTTGAGTTCGTGGAGCACACAGCCGGGGACACCATCAGGTCCCATGGATGCTGTGTTTTTCCCTTTGGAGAGGGCAGTTCTCACTTGGGCGTTGGAGCTGTTTGGGGGCTGCAATCGCTTGTATAGATATCTCTCCTTTTGGGGAGGGGAGAAGTTTGCACTGAACCTGTCAGCCAGTATGTTGGCAATGTCTGTAGGATCAGTAATCTTCACATCATTTTGAACTAGTTCTGAGCATATCTGGGAGTTTCCTCCCAGGTTTCTAACATAGCTAAAGAAGGCCTTATGATTGTCTTTTGAGTCTTTAGCTATTTTTCTCTCAAAATTTGCTTTGGATGATTTTATGAGAGCTCTTAGTTTTTTACTTATAGTGATCAAGGGTGTCTTACCTTTTAAGGATTTTGCTCTATCTTGTAGTAGCTTCCTCCTTTTGTTGTAGAGTTTGTTTATGGCTGGGGTCCACCAGACTGGGCGCTTACCTTTGGTACATAGAGTCTTTGTTTTGCTTGGGATTGCCTTATCCATGCAGTCCTGCAGGTGCTGGTAGAAGGCATTTGCAAGTGATTCAGCGGCTTGAGTACTGTTTTGGGCCTTAAAGGAGACCACACTAGTCTTTAGAAGTGTGAAGTAGTTCTTTACTGTGGTCTTTTTATTTCAGGTGGGGTGGGATGAGGACCTCCAGCGAAATTAGTTTGTGATCTGATCTCACCAGTGAGGTATACTTCGGTGTTGAACATTGTGCTCCCATGTTCGTGATGATGAGATCAAGTATGTTTTCTCCTCTTGTGGGGATGGTGACTAGTTGTTCCATGGCATTTGAGTTTATGAATTCCAGGAACTTTTGGGCTAGGGTGTTTGGGCTTGAGTAGTGTTCCCAGTCTATATTAGGGTAATTGAAGTCACCTAGTATGATGGTGTTTGGTGATACATTTATCCCCTCTAGTGTTTTCAGGAAGGCCATGTGAGGTTCCTGAGTTAGTGAGGGTGGCCTGTAACATGCTACAATTTGCAGAGCAGTCTTGCCTATGGTTAATTGCACCTGGATGGTCTCCGATGCATCGTGTGTTGCCACCAGTCTTGAGGTGTGGGTGTCCTTGATGAATATGGATACCCCCTCCTTTCTTGGTATTGTCCGGATTTTGGGGCGGAGCATGATAAGAGGTAAAACCTGATAGTGCTGGGGTGCTCTCAGGAGCCTTGAACCAGGTTTCTGTCACTGCACAGACATCGATGTTCTCCATACTGAGAAGGGCCTCAGTGCGTGCATTTTGAGATTTAGACTTCTGGCATTGAGCAGCATTACCCTTAGTTTTTTCCTTTTTGTGTTCTAGGGTGGTAGGTTTAGAATTTGAGCCTTGCCTAAAAAGGCACTATGGGGGTGGCAAGAGCCTTTGCCAATATCCGGAATCCCAGGGTGACAGGTGCAAGCCGTCCCTTGGCGTGGCTTGTCCAGCATGTCATCCCAGGCAGACAGACATTGGATCCCCTTTGAATGACACCAGAGTTTAAGCCAATTGTTAAAGCTGATCATCTTATCTCTGTATTGTGGCATCATTCTTGGTGAAGGTAGGATACTGCTCAAGGTCAGGGTCATACCTGCCTGGGCTACATAATCAGAGAGCTCCTCAATGTCTCTTTTCATGTAGTCCAAGGAGGGTCTCAGGTCGTTTACACCAGCGTGGACAATGACTGAGTCGTATTTGTACCTGCTGTTGAGAGACCTGAGTGCTTGCGTTATGTGGCGGATTCTAGCGCCCGACAGGCAGCTTACTGTGACCTTCTCCTTACTCAGTCTGGTGGCGGGGCGTCAGTGTGTCTGACTATGGAGTCACCAATGACTAGTGTGTCTGGCATTGTGTTTGGCCTTAAGGGCTGTGACTGTTTGACACTCTGACTGTGAGGTCTATGTGTTGCAGGTGTTGTGTTCTGAGGTGGTGGTTGTTTGGGTGTCTGCTTTGGTGGCCTCTGCTGTTTTGGTAGATTTTTGATCAGAGCCGAGTATGTCTTTGTGTGTTTATGTGTATGATTTGAGGTTGTGATGGTACTATGTGAGACTGGGTCTATAGTGTGTGTGGTAACCTTCTCCTCTTGACTGGTCTTGCCAGTCCTATGTTGAAGAGCTCAGCCTCCAGTTTGGCCGTATAGTTGCATCTCTCACATGTATTTGTGTTTTGTGGGAGGAGGAGAGGGTTGTCTGTGTACATGAGGCAATTGTAACATTGCCTCAATATTGTTCACCAGCTGAGCAGGAGAGGACACTAGCAACTGATCCCTCGACATGCTAGAAGGACTAGACAAAAACTTTAAAAGAGATTCCGGGGGCGTGGGTGACCGAGAAATGGGGTTTGCCTTTTTGGGGTGCTATCTATAAGAGTGCCGTATCAAGGTAATAAGTACTGTAGGAGCAAGTGCTAGGTTTAACAGATAGAGAAAAGTCTACTTGGAGTCAAGTAGAGATGATCTTTTAGGTATTAGAGAAAGTGCTAGTAACAGGGATGCTTAAAGGTAAGATTGAAAAGAATGCACTCTGCAGTGTGCACTAGAAGTTAGATATGAAAGTAGGTAACTTGAGTTTTACCTGTTTAAAATGTTAAGGTTTAGTGGAGAGTTACTATTTTTAAAACAGCAAGATGGACTGAAAGGGGTGGTTACTTTTGTATTTTGGTACTATGAAATACTGTAGGATGGCCAATAAATTTAAATAATTGAAGGGTGGGATTTCAAAAGTGATGGTTTTGTGATTACTCACATAAGCCAGTGAAAGTAGAGAGAAATGAGATATATGGTCAGATTAACATAAGAGGCGGGCAACTAGAAAGACAGTGGTATTTAACAAGACAACTTAAATGGGTGGGAGGGAGGGAAAAATTCTGCCTGACTCAGAACAGAGAGCTGTGGTCTCTTTTGAAGTTTTAATATGCTGTTAAAACAGAATGCAAGCAAAACACAAGGTAAAGAAAACAAACTACAGTATTCAAAATATAGAAAGGCAATACAGAAATACAAAAAATAACAGCAAACTAACCTTTCCTTCACAGCAAAGTGTAGCAGAGTCTGGATGAGCCTTTCTGGTAAAGCCAGAACCCCTTCCATCTATCAAGGGTCTCATGGGGGGATTTACCAAGTCTTTGTGCACCTTGGGGATGCCAAACATAACTGGAATTTTTGGCCACAAAGCTGACATATAATTATACATGTTGATGTCAATTTTTGCCTCAATAAATAAGTTGTTAAGATAACTTCTAATATGACCATAAGCAACACTGATTTCATTAAGTGAAACTTTAGAGTAAGCATCACTGTTCAGGAGTATTCCCATTCTAGTGTGATAATCCACAAGATCAAAGATAGCCAAACCACCCCCTTTATCAGGTTTAACTACTCTCACTAGCAAAGATCTTAGTGTATTCAAAGCTAGTACCTCCTCTCGGGTGACATTATCATTCCTAGCCTTTCTGATGTTATAGTGTCCTTGGGTATGGACAATATGCCTTAAATCAAGTTCACAAACATTTTCAAAAATACTAAGTACAGGGTGTAGAGGTGGATTAAATGTACTAGGGATCCTAAAGGCCCGATCACTATCCACCATGTTACCAAATAAAATAGTAAGACTGAGTTTCCTAACAAAGTACTTTAAGTCCATAATGGATTGTATAATGCACAAATGTCTACTAGGGACAAATGTATTGCCCTTAGCAAGAAGGTCAACAAGTGCTGAATCTATATAGACAGATGAATAATTAAAAATGTTAAAGTCCCCAGTAGAGTTTTTCACAATTTTAACATTCAAGCCACTATCCTGTGTTATCTTTTGTGTCTGTTGTTGCTTTGCTTGTTTTTTTGATTCTGATGGTATTGTCTCTTCGGAACAGCTTCAGGGTGTTTGACATTGTAAAAATTTGAATTATTGTCACAGGTATTGACACTTTGTTGGTTAACATCAGGACGGCTGTTGTTATAGTTCCGGATCCGTTCACTCCATCTCACAATGTCCCTGATAGGACTAGTTTCACCCCCATTCTCAATGATGGCATTATTAAGATTATTGAACTCCTGTTGCGGAGGGTTGTTAGTATCAACAACCCCCCCCCACTTGAGCTGGCGATGGTTTAGGGTAAGCTGTACCGTTGCTGTAGGCTAAATGGTCCCGCTTCATTTTTTTTATTTTGTTATACTGTAATCTATCTAGCAATTGATCTATGCTGGAAAAGGACCTTTCGTAATTGTATTTGTATCTGGAAAAGTCCAAATGTGAAGTAATGTCAGTATTCAAGTTTAACACCTCTTTAGTCAGTTCTTCTATTTGGATAGAATAGTGTTTAATCATCAGTTGCATAAGGTCAAACCCGTTGGTCAAACAAGGATACTAGTTCCAGATGGAAAGGGGAGTCTGCCTTGAGACCATTAGGGTATTGATGGTACCACAGACCTTTTGGAACAACCCGTTCACGTAAACATTCTTTAAAATACACTACTTCCAAGTGGAGTTTCTTAAGTTTAAGTGACTTTTGATCAAGTAATTTTAATCTATCAGTTAATGAGCGAGAACTAACCTGTTGGTTCTCAATGTTGTCAACCAACTGCTCCTGGCCTTGTCCAAAGCATGCCAAAAACCTTGAAGTATTGTTGAACCAGTTGCCAAACTGTGGAACCTTTGTCAGTTCCGCACCACTCTGCGTTCTCTCCTGCTCGTTAACTAAGTTAACAGAAATGGCGGTCAACGCCCGTGGTGACCATTGAGCTAGAAGAATTGATGCATTAGTAGTAACTGAAGAAGAACCACAACCCTGGTTGTTAATAGCAGGCTGCAAATTAGAAACTCCAGACACAACCACCTGCTGTAATGAGGTAGTACCAGAGTTTGCCTGCTGGAGAAAACCCTGTTGAGTGTAGTGTTCTTCTGCGGAGTCTAAACGGGAAACAATAGAGTCCACATGCTTAGATAAAGCATTGAGTAATGATGTAACATTCAGTAAGTCCATCTGTATTTGGGGTGAAACAAACAGACGAGGGCTACTTGGACTACCAGAAGTACCAGACGCCATAGACAAATAACACTGATGTATATTCTCCAGACAAAGATGAAACAAACCAAACAAGTCCAACAAATCCAATGGCCCAAAAGTATACACGAAAAAGTTTATATTGCACAAGAAATTTAATGAAGTTTTTGTGTATTTGTCTATGGTACAATATTGGACCCATATCTCCTTGCACAAAATCTTGCCATAAGATCAGCACTTTGCTTATACTGTACATCTCATCATCAGATGAACAAATCCTTCTAACAAGAAGAAACTGTGATTTTCGGATATTATCAATAATGTATGAAGGATGACAACTACGAGCCTCTAACAAAGAATTATAAGTAAATGCTTTCCTAAATAATGAAGTTTCAAGAGTGCCATCTACAGTTTTCAATATCTTAACATCCAAAAACGATATCTCTTGCAAATTATAATTAACTGTAAATTGCAAACCTCATGTGTTGTCATTCAAATACTGTAAGAACTCACACAAATATATCTCATCAGATTTCCATATTAGCCAGCAGTCATCCAGATACAGTCTCCATATATCAATTTCAGAAATATAAATATTGTGACTGATATCATATCGCTCAGACGTTGTTAGCCAGAACAATGATTATATGAGAAATACGGCGAATTGTATGAATATTATACTGTGTTAAACAACACTATTGGAAGCCATGTTTGCCCACATAACTATAGGGCAAATGATGTTTTTTTTTTTTGAAGTTTAAGGATATGAGCAGGGTTTTCTTAAAGCTTCATGGAAACCATTAACAGGTGTTTAGCTAGAATATTCATATTATTTACTGAATTACCTACTGGTGATTATGTATGAACAACTGCAAACTATATGACCATCATTTATGTATTATTAACATGTTATGTAGGGGATAATACTGATTAATAAACTATAGTTGAAATTTATATCTCTCAATTTCATTCATTCCCTATTATATTGTATACAGTTCAATGTTTAACACGTTTTGGTGACTTAAGGGACAGAGATACACATATATCATTTTTTACATGGTAGGTTGTACACTATTACAGTGTTAATGTCACTAGACTATATTTAGATACTGGACAGATTCATTCACGATACTGTACCATTACTAAAAGGGTATTATCTTTAATTTTACTGGATAGCATTTACTGTATAGGACACTGGGGACATCCACCATAGGTAGACTATATATTTAGTGTTTAAATACCCTAAATATTTTATTGACATATATTATTCACATTTCATATCTTTGGTGAACTGGATTGAAACTTTTGTTGGCCAAGAATTCTTTATTAATAGTTATTACTGTTGGTAGAACTATTGCCCTAGTGTAGTCTCTATACTGGCTTCTATGTATATCTAGATGGGCCTTTATTTTGGGCTCAGCATGGTCTGCTGATGTTTTTTCACTATTTACAATATACTAATTTAGGAGGTGGACATAGCACTGCTCACCAAGTAAAATACAAGCAGGGGCTATCATAGTCCACTTTGATTTGACTATACTGTTTATATCCATAGGGCTGCAGTGGTTAATATTTCTCCCATATTTTTGGTAATTTATGTACAATTTTGGGTGCTTAACACTGCATATTATGCCCTTTTTGAAATACAGGTTCAACAGCTATTAGCAATAGAGGAGCCATTATACTCTATTTGTTTTTATTGTGGACATATCAGGCTTTGGCAGGGGTTAACATTGCTCTCAGTATTATGGAAAACAAATAATATATATATATATATATATATATATATATATATATATATATATATATATATATATATATATATATATATATATATATATATACAAACCTGGGGGCTTAACACTGCCAATAAAGCCTTATGTGGGATAATTACTATATGTTATATCTCCATGTTCCACAACAATATGCTTTATTACTAATTGGTTGCCATCTAGTTAACCAAGGACAATACTTTATACCAACAACATCTTATATTTACACATCATTTGGATATATAGAACAACAATGGATCTATTCAGCTTACTCAAAGGGCTTAATTCGGATAGGGATGATTTAGCCATTTTTGGCATAAACAATACATCTAATACTTCCAATGGGACTATGCACTCCAATACTTGTGAAATAGAATTTCACAAACTCAATAAGAGCATGAGAGCCCTACAGGCCAATATTTGGCATGCCAAGTTATTTAAGGCATACATCAGTAAGGACATTTCTCCTAGAGGTTTGAGGGTCCGTATTCAACCATTAGTGACAGGAGCTGACCCTGCCCTCATACAACAATGGGCAGAAGTGCAACATAAGGCATCCATGGATATTGTCTGTACATTAGCCTCATATTATGCTAGAACCATTGATAGGAACATTTTTGAAATTACAACCATATGTAATGACATTACCCAATTTGAAAATGATGAAGGATATAATCAATGTCTGAGGAAACTGAGCGAGGACCTCTTACTATTGGAACAACAATTAAAGGAGAAAAAGCCTAGGAAGTTCCACAGGGATGTCTCAGATTATGAGGCAGTCACCCATATGCAAACAGTAAACATGTTAGATTTGTACCCTCTAACAGGAATATGAACAAAAGAAAGAGGCCACGATTGATACTCAATAAATCCACAGCCTCCAGTGGTGAGGGATCAGGAGAAGATTCTTCCTCTGGATTGGAGTCCTATGCACAGAATGTCACAGATTCATTTACAGCTAAAAAAAGTAACATGACTACCCCTTTAGGGTTAAACCAAAGTGGGGGGGCAGAAAACACAGGGCTGGAAAGAATGGAACAACTACTCAGGCTAATGGTAAAGAAGTAATACTGAATATCGTAATAAATATCTCTTCTGTTGCTCTTTCACCTTCTCGTGTGAATTTACTTAATAAAGGATTGAATTTTATACCAGGATTTTTTGTGCCTGAGGATACTTTTGCACAGGATGTATCATCCTTTTGTAGATGTCTTAACCTGAAACTTTTCTTCCATACAGCATCTGACCCACAACCACAATCTAGATTCAAATATAAGTCTAGCTTCAATCCACCCATGCATCCTACTGTCTTTATGTTCCAAAATTCGATCCTCAAATATCTACACTTTAACTTTATGGAACATCAAATAAAATCTAACAATTTATCCAAACAGGAGATGGACATGATTCAGGAATTGGGTAAGAACAAAGATATACCCCGGGATTCATGAAGCTCAGTGCAAGGACGGCATAGTGTAGAGATGGAGCAGCAGCACCACATGCATATTAATGAAGGTGCGCTGCCGCAACGTCCACATGCATAGGAAAAGTGCGCGAGTGCAGGGGGCGTGTCTAAGCACTGCACTGAGGCGTGAACATGTCAGCTGCATACACGCAACCTAAAATGCTGACTAGTGCAGCCTGCCTCTAATAATAATGACTCCTGTCAGTGTCCGTTGATACTGAAATGTATGCAAAGCATACAAGACAGTTTTGCGAACACCAAAATAAAAAGTAAACACAAAGGCATGTTGCTGAATATTGAGTCCCCATCCCTCGAACAAATGACATTTAAAACCCCGTGCCCGTATTCCATTGTAGTGTTGATAGTTATACCAAGTGGAAGCGAAAAGCAGCGTGTTAGGCGCCACTGCCATTTGCTAAGCCTAGCCCAATGGTTAGGGTTACCACCTGTCCCACATTGTGAGGGACAGTCCTCCTCTGGGCAGTTGTGTCCATACTAAAACCATTATAAATGTTAAATGTCCTGCAATTGTAGGACATAATTATGTCCCATATTTTATGTAATAGTCCATACAATACTTATTTCCATATGTAAAATACGTAAATGTTACAAGAAACAGAATAAGCAACTAAATGAAGCAGAATAAGCAGCTAAACTGCTACAACAATAAGCTTACATTTAGGCATAAAACTAAAATACTATCCTTTGTACTGATCGTGGGTATGTGTTGGCCTGTAAAATATGATGTGTGTCCCGAAAATGTCCCATTTTGGTCATATGAAAAGGTAGCAGCCTACGAATGGTCAGAGCATTCGCTCAATATCTGCCCATTCGCGGTTCAAGTCGTCCTTGTCAGGATGTCCCAAAGATGAACGGGTATTACCCAGATATACCTACCATGTCATGAAAGATAAGTATGTGCGTGTACCTATGTGCGTGAAGTGCAGCATGTGGAAGATCAAAAATGCTAGGGTAGTCCTCACAACCATATTGGTACCAGAGATATGTAGTGTATGCAATGTGTTCTGTTGACTGTGCCATGGGCCATCAACCAGAGAAGGGATGGATGGTGTGTGTGGAATATGGGGGTAGGGGGTGACATGTAATAATTTGCCAAGGGGAGACTGGGCTGGATGCACAATAGGTGAACTGGAGGTGTAAGAGGGAGCAGTGGGTGAATCAGAAAGAAAACCAAAGAACAAACATTCACATCCATAATACAACCTGACAGGCCATACTGTAGAACACAATCCCACAAACATATGAACATTAAAATGTGTGATACACATGTACAGAAATGTTACCGGCACATACCCACATAATGGTTTGGCCTGAACTGAGCCATCCTACCCCAACACACTTGGATACATAATTGAATACCCATCATCCCCTCCACAGCACACTACCCACCCCCTTCCTGAACATCCACCAAAACCACCCATACTCGGGCTGCTAGCTTGGCGCAGCCATATCTGCACATAGTGACCCCTACTCATATCTAGTAGGCAGTCTCACCCTAGGCAGTCTCAGGATTGCAAACTATTTATCCCTTGCATGTATAACCCTACCTCATTTTCGTAAATCCAAAAACATCGAGGTTATCGGTCCCAAAATTTTTGGATATCCCTTATGGGATAAGTATCTGTTCTAAAGAGTAGAGTTGGTGTCATGACATGATGTCCAGTCCCATAGGCATCTGGACACAAGTTGTATGAGCAGTAGTTGCCCACAACCCTGCTCATCCTCCAGCCAGTCTTGCAGAACCTACGACCTGGGATTAAACACCTCACCATGATGCACGTCTCCCCACGTGCATTATCGGGAATAAATACCTTTCACATGTTCCCATGAAGCTTAACCATCTGGCATTTGGAAATAGGGTGATTATGGCATCTCATACGCGGGTATGAGCAAATGTAACTGGCAGTAGGTGTATATGCATGTGAATGTACAGATATATATATATATATATACACATGAAGAATGAACATGGACACAATAAAGCAGTCCTAACAAATGCGAAGGGAAACAGCAGCAGAACCCCACCATAGTATTTAGTGCTGTCATATCAATCCACCCAAAGGTGAGCAAACCTCCTGCATCCCAAACCACAGGTAGGATGCTAACAGTAGAACTAAATGTGTGCACATGCTAAGTCTGACTTTCAGACAGGTACAGGGCAGTCCCAGTCACCATTCAAATGAACCAAACCAAAAGACTTTATGAACACCCCACCCATTATATGAATGTATGTCCCATGACTATATGCTTGGGACGTCTGAATATACTTGGAGTGAGTTAACATGTAAGATGGGCCAAGAGCAATAGGGAATGTGTAGTGGTGTGGTTTTCCTAACTGGAGAATGGATGCATGTTGTGGCAGTGACATGTTGAGGCATGTGTACGGATAACTATGAACTATGGGTATACATATAAATGAAGCAGCATACGAATAGTGTAGTGGTTAGAGCATCCGCTTAATGAACAGGCATTCACAGTTCAAGTTTGACTATAGCACATATCATTTTCCATGTGGAATGAATGTCGTCCTGCTGTAAAAATGACATAATAACATGTAAAAATGAACTGGAGTATCGCATGGGACTTTTAACCAGATCATTTCAATCAAAGGGGTACTGCCATAATGAATAAGGCACAAGTAAGCACAAATAAGCAGCAGTAAACATATATAACAAACAGTAAACATATGCGACTGTGCTTGCACGGGTGTAAGCAACGTCCAGCATAGGGAATGTATATGAATATGTACAGATGTAATATATATATATATATATATATATATATATATATATATATATATATATATATATATATATATATATATATATATATATGTATATGATATATGATATATATATATATATATACACACACACACACACACACACACACACACACACACGCACACACACACACACACATATTATGATATATGTATATATATATATATATATATATATATATATATATATATATATATATATATATATATATATATATATATATATATATATATATATATATATATATATGATGAATGAACATCGTAACAATAAAGCATAGACAAGGGATGAGAAGGGAATCAACAGCAACTACAGTATCATAGAGTACTGTCAGTGTATGCCATATCACGCTGGCCAAGAGTGAGAAAAGCACTGCTACACACACCCCAGGCAGGATATTACCAGTGAGAGTAACATAGTTGAATTGCTCAGTCTACTTTACACACAGACAGAGGATAGTCCCTGCTGGGACTACCCAAAAATTATAAGAGTGTTTAGCCATCCGACCATTACACAAGCAAGGGCAGGTATGTTCAAAGACTAAATGGTGGGAGAGCCTGGGAATACACAAGGTGGGACAACATATGTGTAGGGCCCCTAATGCTCTGGAGAGGGCAATGTTTGGAGGTGTGTCATGGCTGTGATAACAAGTGCATATTGGAAGTTACACGTGTAAGTTGAACACGGGTGGGGTGGTGTAACTATGGGTATGAAATTATGGATCCAGGCGTGCCAGGGTTGGATGGCCCGGTTCTAATTGGACCGCCCCGTGGAGGCCAGTGAGTTCGTAATCAATTACAATCAATGACATTTTCTAACAAATGCATTCCATTTGTAAACATAAATAAATAATAGGAATGTGCACATACAAACATCAACAGTAGATGGAATAATAGGCTGTGCAGAAGAGAGATGGGACGAAACTGCTACAATGCAGAGGTGTGTACAGTGTCCTAAGTCAGTGCTATGCTGACGATAATCAAATGTGAGGGCCTACCTACACATGGAATCATTCCTGTGATCTGCCTGCTACGGCAACGCCAAGTACTAAACCGGTGTAATTGTAAAGGAAATACACTGAACACGTACATAAATAGGCACCCAATTATATACACACATAAATATATATGTATATATATATATATATATATATATAATATATATATATATACATATATGTATAGACATATATCTAGATATATATATATATATATATATATATATATATATATATATATATATATATATATATACATATATATATATAAATACATAAATACATATATATATATATATATATATATATATATAATATGTGTGTGTGTCTGTGTGTGTGTGTGTGTGTGTGTGTGTGTGTGTGTGTGTGTGTGTGTGTGTGTGCACGCGTAGATATATAGAGATGTACAGCTATGATAGGAAAAAGAACACAAGAATGACATATGTCCACAGGCTATGGCAATGGAAGTGAGGAGCCCAGGCAAGACACATGACACACGCAACATGCCCTTCCACCCCCCCCCTACAGCCGGACATGGGAACTATACACGCAATCAATGTAAAGTGTCCACTGCTCCCCAGACCACAGGCAGGATACAACCGGGGGCAGGCACACAGTGCACCTGTGGATTCTAATCATGGAACTCACACTGGAGCGTCCCTTGCTGGACACTCCAAAAATTGCCAATACAATACATATGTCATAGCTTGGGCATCTTGTCTGTGGTGTATACAGACTTGGAATACAAGGGTGGGTAACCCTGATGACCTGTGGGCTGAGACAATTGTATGAAATGGGTCCCGTGACATGGAGAGTTGGCAGCATGTAGTGGTGTGTCCAGAACCAATCAGGTCCCAGAGTAAGAATGGGTGCTGTCTAGGAGGTGAGGGAGGGAGAACTATGGGTATCACTTATGGGTCTAGGTGTGCAGGTGTTGGCTAATGGTGGCCAGTATGGACAGCCCTAGGGATGCAAGCGAATGTGTTCATTGGGCAGAGACGTCACCCAATGAGCATCCACACCCACTGTGAGACCCACTAAAGCAAAGTGTAATCTATATGGCAAGGAACGGAATAACCAGATGTAGATGTATATATGTAGGGCTATCTGTGTGTATATCCACCCATAGCGAGTTAGAGATATGCTTCTCCCTCGCCATAGTATAAATGTATACATACAGAGAATTAATACAGATACATACCCACATATGACTATATACATATGCAGACAACCATTGACCCATATGTCGTTAGATTATATACACACACACACATGTATATATATATATATATATATATATATATATACAGCAAGATATGAATATACATATGCAGATATATCTGTATATATTAATGTAAATATATATATATATATATATATATATATATATATATATATATATATATATATATATATTACAGTAAATATACACATGTACATAGCTAGGATATGATACAGCAATTATGGGTAACATATGTTCACAGGCTGGGCATATGTTGGTGGGAGGTCCAATAAACAAACGTGTAACACGTAACATCACCCCCAACCCCCTCCCCAGCTAGGCCAGAGAGACATACAGACACACAATATAGGTAAGTATACCACTGCTTCCCAGATTACTGGCAGGAAACTACCTGTGGGAGAGATCTGCAAGATCTACACTTGAAACATAGACATCGATGTCCCTTGTGGGACACCAAAACTTAATGACTGGAGCCAGACCCTGTAATGATTTCTCTGACCAGGCTGTAGATGTACACAGGCCAGTAGGTTGTGGAAGTCTGATAACACATGGGTTGACACAATGCACAACATGTGTCCCGACACGGGGAGAGTGGGCAGTGGGTAGTGGTGTGTTTATACCCCACCTGTGCCCACAGTAAGGATGAGTGCTGTAGAGGAGTGACAGGTAGGGGAACTATGTCGATGCATTTGCAAATGCGGGAGTGAGTGGGTGTAAGCGTGTTTGGCTACCAGTATGCGAGTATTGCACTGTAAAGCAATGTAGAGGCTAACCGAGTGTAAGAAGCTGTAACCAGAGGTCAGCAGTGCTTAACACCGCACAAACCCACACACACCCGCTCCCAACTGCTTCAATGTGCCTTACTACCTCCGTATCCAATGGCCTTTTTCTACCTTGCAACCAAATAAATGTCCTCGGCAAGGGTCAGAACCAGAACCCTGCACACACAGCTAATGTGAATTACCAATACACCATGACAGATATACAGACAACGGACAGTACCACAAACATATCATATAGCGCAGTCATTCAACAGTATAGGAATGTTTCCCATCATGTAGATGTATATGTGAGTGTTTATGTCCAGCATATAGGTACATACATATATAGAGATATATCAGGAACATACCATGTGGCAACAAAGCATTACAAACGAATGAAATGGGAAACACCAGCAATGCCTGTATTATGTAGTGGTGTTGTTCTATGGGATCTCAAGACTCCCTCAGACAGACATGTGTCATTCATACACGCAAATAGTTGCACATTGGCCGTATACATCACTCTGTGCATATAATGTACATTTACACAACAGTACCTGTCCAATCATTATGTGTGAACAGTACTCTTGCAAGGTGCTGTGTGCAACATCATCATCATGATAAAGGTAAATGGGGTAACCATAGAGGGACCAATAGTGTTGTGTGTACAATGGAGTCATCCTCATCATGTGTACCTGGACCATTTAGGAGTGATGTGCATACTGGGATCATGCGCCTGAGGGACAGGAGTGAGGATAACAGTGGTATGTTGTGATGCATATTACAAGGGTTACATGTGTCCAGTGGGCACATGTGTGAAATGGACAGCTATGTATAGGGCAGATGTTGTCCTAGGAGCTGATTGGCCTTATGTATCCGTAGGTGAGGGTAGGATGTAGGGGAAGGAGTGTAGGTATGGCCGTGGAGGATAGGTAGGGTAGGATCACAGAAAAGACAGTATACAGGGTTGGTATATGACACATGTGGGGGGATACACCCTGAACAGGGATGGGTGTTCGGCATTCACAAGCCCATGGGAACAGTGGGACGGAGTTCCCCAGCCATGGGCAACTACCACTGCACCTCAACAGCTGCAAAGGAGGCAGTGCTAGGGGCTGTCCAGGAGGGGCAGCATCACCCTGTAAATGTGACACTCTACCCTTGAGCTTGCGTATCTGGCTTCAGAACCCCTTAGTGAGCCCCCAACGCAACACGTCTGGGACTGCACGGCAGCAGACATGTATCTGTCTGGTCCTGCTCCCAGGGGGAACATGCTCCATCCTCAGTGGTGGTACCACCAGAAGGTGGTGCAGAGCCAACAGAGGTTGATGTCCAAGGCTGGGCCCCAGATGTGCTAATGCCTGGTGCCATGGTCAGCTGAAGTGAGACAGGAGGTTCTGCTGGGACCTCCCAACCCATTCAGCCTATGGTGTTGCTGTTTAAACCCATATATGGCTTAATGATAGACAACAGCATACAGGATTACCTACAACAGTATGCATAGATTTCACCATCAACCCAACACAACACATGGTATACATTTGCAGAGGGAGCACAACACATGCATATATACTGCATGCCATCTATACAATGTGTAGTAGATGTGTGACGCAGCTATGAACAGTTGCCCATTATTGGCTTGTCACTGGGAACCCCAGACACTGTCTGTTATACCACTGTCTCATGTGACACATGTCCAGTCAGGGATGCGATGGCAATGCAATCGCAGAAACACATCCCTATCATCATGTACTGTCTGCAATCCTCACACTATGCTTCTGCTGTGCACAGATGTGTGTTCAGGGTGTAACACAGGAAACTAATGGTTGCACACACTGACCAGTTCACAGATGGCCCTACAGATGGGGGTCCCGCATGAACAGAGTACTGTCATGTCTGTATTATAACATGCAGAATAGCCATTACTATACACATGTTAAACAGACAGTAGTCTCAATGCAGCATAGCTGCACTTACATGCTGTAGTCATGTGTGGCACATCACCCTCCTGTCTTTAGGCTATTTCCCACTGTGTAAAATGTTTGAGGTACATCCAGATATCATCTGAGATGCCGTGTCAGAACACCACATCCAGGTACCACTCACAGCAACTGTCATGGCCAAATACCAACATGTTTTCCCTATATAGTGTACTGTGTTTATCATGCGGATGGCTATGGGAACACCATCACAGCTGTTCCACGTGCAATCAGCTAGAGTAGGACTGCAATATGTGCAGAGGCCATCACCTGACCATGTCCATCACTTACAATACACATGCTGCTGCTGTGCAGGTGTACTCCTTCACATCCACCAGAGAGTGTGTGGGCGGGACAGGCAAAGTACACCAGGGAATGGCTTGGAGACTTAACCCTAAGCATCGTCTGCCACACGCCTAACAGTACAGGGGTCAAACTCCTGAATGACTACTCATTACTATTACATGTGCATGACGTTACTACATGTGCCACAAAGGCGACATGTTGCTGTGCTGTAAGAACATATATGTGTGTAGGTGAGTGACATCTGCAACAGAGATATAGTAGACATACATTAGGTGTGGCACACATGGCTGTCCACGTGAACGGATGCCATTGTCACCACAACAACACTCTCTAATGGACATACATTGACACTCTTTGCCAGGGCCACAAATACACAACCTAACTACTTAGTTTGCCACACTGCAGTAATGCACAGGACTACATGCACCGCAGGGGATATCTAGAGGTTCTATGGGCTAGGTCATGTGAAAGTGTCTGACATCTGTTGGTATGCCAACAAGGGTTATACTGGTAGTGACTGTGGTTGGGAGCATCACAACCCACATGCAGACACAAGGTGCCAGTACTGCATGCATATATGCATTGCTTCATGGGTGTGTAGTGGTTGGTTGTGCAAGATGGCTGTACAAGGCTGGGTGAGGGGTAATCCTTGGCATCACATCACCTAACAATGGTGTGCAGTGCAGGGGTGTAGTGTTTGCAGTGTCCCACACAGATGGGTACTGCATGATCTGCCCTGACATCCTGGTTACCAATGTGTATGGCCATAGCTTTGCAATGCATGTCATGTCTGTGTTTGATAGTCCTTCACATGGACATTGCCTGGGATGTGCATGTCCCACAATACTGTACAGTGACATGTACAGGTGTACCTGGTTTGGCAGGCACATGTTGTGTACAAAGCCTGTTATCTCCCGATATGCCAATACTGGCCTGGTGTGGCGAAACCTGCTTATAGTGAGCAGGTCGACTCTGCACCTGCATTGATAATATGATACAAGTAGTCTGTGGTGTCAGTGGCATGGGTCCATACAGGGCACATGTGTACAGCAGTGTATGGCCTCTGTGGATCACATTTGATGGCACCACATATGTAGCAGGCATCCAGTGTGGAACATAGTGAAGGCACAATGTCCACATAAATGTGCCCATTGTACTGCTGTACAGGGTGCCATGTCCTTTGCAGGCCACTGCATTCACACCATGCCTACTATCTGTCATCAATGTGCATGGTACTAGCAATATAGTGGGATATCCTAGGCAAGTTTGTTTGTGCATGGCACATGGGTGCGGGAAATATACCGGGTACTAGTAGGGTTGCATACTTTGTTCACTAGGCCTTTTGCCAGATATTGGGGTATGGCTTGCCAACACAGTGCCATGGCTGGCTGACAGCTGTACTCCTTGTGAGGTGGCCAATGTGTCATAAGACGGACACCATATAGGAAAACTACAAAATCTGTTCCCCAACATGTCCAGTGGTAAGACACTCACAGCCACCTCTACACAGGCTCTGACAGACAAACACACACTTGCCATGTCCTGTATACAACCCCCTAGCTACCATATCGCACTGCAGCAATACGCTTCTAAGGCACACGCTACGGCGAATACCGGGTTGCAGCACGCCTACAGGTGTATACCTAGGTGGGTGACAACAGCAGGAATGACAAAGATGGTCATGTGATTTGTACAGAGAGTGCATACTCTACAAAGCACTGTACTTGTCTCATGCAGGTAGACACACACACACACACACACACACACACACACACACACACACACACACACACACACACACACACACCCACACACACACTTGGCATGTCTGGAATTAGAACACTGACCTAAGTACTTTAGCACAATACAGCATTACGCAGTTACAGAAAGCGTTACTCAGATTACTGGGTTACAGTACTCCCAGAGGTGTATTTGCAGGTGGGTGACATCATCAGCCTTGCCAAAGGTGGGTATAAGAATTGTATGCAATGTGAGCAGTCTAAAAGCATTATTCAGTCCTCAGGCAGACGGGGACAAACTCACACACACACACACACACACACACACACACACACACACACACACACACACACACACTTGGCAAGTCTGGGATCAGAACACCGACCTAACTACTTTATTACACTACAGCATTACACAGTTACAGAACACGCTACCAAGATTACTGGGACACAGCACTCCCAGAGGTGTTATTTGTAGATGGGTGACATCATCAGCCTTGCCAAAGGTGGGTAGAAGAATTGCATGGAGTGTGAGTAGTCTAAAAGCATTATTCAGTCCTCAGGCAGACGGGGGCAAACACAAACACACACACAGACACACACATCTGGGATCAGAACACCGACCTAACTACTTTATTACATTACAGCATTATGCAGTTGCAGTACGCGCTACCGAAATTATTGGGACACACAGCACTCCTAGAGGCATATTTGTAGGTGGGTGACATTATCAGCCTTGCCAAAAGTGGGTATAAGAATTGTATGGAGTGTGAGCAGTCTAAAAGCATTATTCAGTCCTCAGACAGATGGGGACAAACACACACACACACACACACACACACACACACACACACACACACACACACACACACACACACACTTGGCAAGTCTGGGATTAGAACACCAACCTAACTACTTTATTACACTACAGCATTATGCAGTTACAGAACATGCTACCGAGATTACTGGGACACAGCACTCCCAGAGGTGTATTTGTAGGTGGGTAACATCATCAGCCTTGCCAAAGGTGGGTATAAGAATTGTATGGAGTGTGAGCAGTCTAAAAGCATTATTCAGTCCTCAGGCAGACAGGGACAAAAACACACACTCACACACACACACACACACACACACACACACACACACACACACACACACACACACACACACACACACACACACACACACAAGCCAGTGGTGGGAATGGAACACCTGCTTATCTACAGATCACTATTACAATAGTGCATAGTTACGAGTCACGCCACACAGACTACACATTTCAGTGCTGTCATTATGACCTTCTAGGAATGTGGACATCAACAGGGATGCTGGCAGTTAAGATGTACATACCTGTGAACCTGTGTGTTGTTAGTAGGAATCCATCCTGACTTGGAGTATACCCTTCTGTGTAATGGATGACTACTATCACTATACAGGGTTACAATGGCCATGCCCATACACAGGGGCACATAACCGACACAAGGTGTCACTGGGCGTGCTCACACACTTAGTAGCACAGGGCTGTTCGGAATGCACTATGTGTCCATCTACACAAGGTTATACTGGGCACGTGCATACACTTAGTAGCACAGGGCTGTCTGGGATCCACTCTAATTCTAAACACGGAAGGCCACAGTGGCCATGCTATTACAGTTAGATGTAAAGAACAGATTGTAATGGGCTCTGGTGTTAGTAGTTGTCGTTGTTAGCAGGAACGCTGCTCTACATATATCTGTCACTGGTCTTTCACACAACGTCTGCTGCTGTCCATCACCTTAGATGTGCCATCCTATACCAAGCACAATACCACCACTTGCAGTGATGTCTTGCTAGGATTGGAAACTGCTTGACCAACACAATGAGCCTTGCTAGGTGTGGCAACTGCTTGAACAACACAATGAGCCAATGTCCGGCTGTAAGTATGAGGTTGTCCAGTGTTTGTCATTCTGGGATGATATGGCTGACAGTAGACAAGCCTTTGACACATATCACATGCATCCATGATTCAAGGGAGTGGGGATAATACCTAAGTCGCATCCGCCCATATACTGCCATTCCAAGGCAAATGTCCTAAACACAGGATAACACACTGACACCTAGAGGACAAATGCATTGTATGCGTATGCTAACCAGTGCTAGATGTGTAGCGTTCATAATCACAGCTGCTCACTGTACATCTAACAATGGGGAGTACTGACATCTGTGCAATGAGGAACACCTGGCTGAAGGCTCTGTAGTGCACAATAGCACTACCACCATATACCTCAGAGGTTTACTATCATAAATTCGAAAATCAGAACAAAACGTGTCTGCATTTTCGAACTTATACATCGGAAATGAACATTTCCGAATTTACCTAAAGTCAAAAACAGCTGTGTATTATCTAAAAAATGTTGTTTAATTTTTTTCGCCTACATACGCTCCTACGCCCACCCGCCTAACCAGCCTGAACACACAGGCTTTCCCTAACCCAACTTAATATTCCAACCAGATGCGATCACAGTGGAGGAAAGGATGTATTCCTAACCACACTGTACCGTGATCCCTCACATGCGGAATGTTAGAAGTAAATGCATGTACAGTACAATAACATTGGTAATGTTGCTCACATCACCTGCCGAAATATGAAATATTCAAACATCTGTTGTTCGAATACTTCATAGCCGTGCAAGTGCACATCGGCATTGTGATAGTAAACCACCTCAGAACCAGACATGTGGGCCATAACACAGGTACAGACCACTCCAGGTGGTGGTGTCCCCACATACAAAGAGGCCACTAACTTGTACTGACCGGTACCCCCACGAAAGGCATCACAGATGAGTCAGATGCAGGACACAGTGTCAAATGCTGCATTCTAGGATGTAAACCTCAGACACCACCATGCCCTCGGACCACTAACACACATCCATACATGTTATAGGACATATAGGAGTACACCACTATGTGACCCCTGACTAGTGGACTGTACCAAGCTCTACATCAACTGTAGTGAGTACCCATGTACTGACACAGTTGCATCATGTGTTATGCAATGCAATGATACCACTGTCTGTAACCAAGTAAGCTGTACACATACCAGGGGCCCTCGGTTATTTACAGCATTAGCAGATGACTGTTGCTGTACACCAGTATACACCCTCATGTTTGGATATGACATATATGTACCTGCCCTGGATATGTACATGCCACACACACACAATATACATGTAAATAGCATAACTGTTGTTGTTTATTTATTTATTTTACATTTGTTGACCAGGCTAGTCTGGCTGGCTATATGTCCATTTTCAGCAGAGGCCCGAGGAGAAAAGCTCCACGATATATACTAGTTAATAAACATAAGAAAAAACAGCACAGTAAGAGACAAATATAAAAAAAATCTATAAAATAAAATAAATAAATAAATAAACTGTTGTTGTCCTTTGTGCAGACAGGTGGCTACAGCCATTGCACACATGCACATGGAATGTAGGTCCATGGCTGCTGAATGCTAACAGTACATAAGGTGTGATATCAATGTTGGCAGAGGTAACATTCCCTCTGTACCGGTCACCCATTACACCTATCATATCATACAACAGTTCATGTGTCATGTATGTCATTACATATGTCCACCAATTGCAATGCCTACAAACATGCACAAATGACAGGATTGTAGGACCTACACACATGTACATGTAGTGGTGTGCGTTCAGATACCATGCGTGTGCAGTTGCTGATGTATACAGGTGACTTGTATCTTAGTACATCATGCAGTTGCAATGCAGCCTCAACATTGCCAACTGTATATGGTAATATGCTGACTGTACGGAAAGATGTATCTCGGGTATGGACAGATGTGTGGAAATAACTAAGTGGTGGGGCATCTTTGCAGATGGATGTTTGCTGAGGACAGCTCACAGATGTGTCACAAGCAGTCCTACAATAACCAGTCTAACTGGTAAGCAATGGTTTCATTAATTGAAGGACATAACACACAACATAGACAGCGGTCAGGGTGACACCAAAGGTAAATCACTTGACACCTGTAACAGTTAAGACGTCCCATGTGCATATATCAGCACTGTTGCCAAAGGAAGTGTCAGTACACTTTGTAATGCATGCAATACTGCTGTAAGTCTGTCATACATATCATGAGCTAGGCAGGTGTTTGATTCACAGTACTGGTATGTGTGGTTGCGTGTGTGTCCATATATGTCACATATGGTGGGGAATATATCTCAGTTGTTACTCCCTCTCCTGTACACTAGTATAGACATCTGTACAGACTACAATGTAGAAAGCAGGACATAGGCAGGGGCGTGTATCTCACACATGTGAGGTATCTGTATGTGCATGACATAGGTGTATTCAATAGTGAATGCCAGTGTGTGTGTGTGTGTGTGTGTGTGTGTGTGTGTGTGTGTGTGTGTGTGTGTGTATATATATGGCTGTCTGGTCCCTGGCATGAGGATGTATGTTACCATAGTGAACTGGTATGACCCCTC
Source organism: Protopterus annectens (assembly GCF_019279795.1). NCBI lineage: Eukaryota > Metazoa > Chordata > Ceratodontiformes > Protopteridae > Protopterus > Protopterus annectens. Next base: position 937,633,756 of record NC_056735.1, read on the forward strand.
CCTCCATCCAGGCAATGCAATCTACTATCCGTGTTGCAATCTTAGGTCATACTGACTATCTGTACATGTGTATTCTCTGTGGAGTATCATGTAGGTGCACAGTACTGTAATGATGATTTGCACATAGGCAGGGGTCCTCACCTCAACATCAGCAACTGTGTGTGAGTGTGTGTTACTGTGTTGGTGAATCTGTGAGTGTTTGGGTGTGTTACCATGTCACTGAATACGTGTGTCAATACCTGAGTGTGTGGGTGCAGTTGTGTGTTGGCATCCTGTCATGGGAACGTGTATTACTGCTTCCCAATGAGGCATCACACTTCCCACTGGCCTCTACCATTGCAATCAGCTAGACCGCTCTCTTACCTCACCACTCCATGTAACTGCACCTGTGATGTCACCCAGTATGGATGTCACATCTGTAGCCACAGTAGCTTAATACACAGCTATCATGCTTTTGGATCAGTAGACGTGTTTGGAACGTGGGACATTCTCACTGTTATGTGGCAGCTACACAGTGCATGCTGGTATATTCATACATACCTGTGAGTAGTCCACATTGACATATGAGACACTAACTGCAAACACTGACATCCAACGGCACGTGCAATTAGACCTGAAGGAGGAAAGCAGAACACCATGACCAACATACAGTTACTGTTGTTACACAAGACACATACTGTTAACAGTACGGAATGCATTGTACTCCTGTAGTACATGGTATGTCTGCTGCCTGTCAACAGTACTCAACAATTATGAACTACATTTATCTTCCTAGTCTGTTCACCCTGTGCATCAGACCATATGAGCATGTCCCTGCACTGATGGTGTGGATGTCAGGGATGCGGCACAGGCATCATCATATGCACAGGGTGATAATGTTTGCCAGAGGCCTAAAGTGCACCATTGGATGACATAATTTGTGTGGGTTAGGGCCTTTGATCTAATTGTGTGTGTGTGGATGTTATGCATGTGCGTGTTGCGGTGCCCTACATATGTTTTCGATGTGTGCGTGTATGTATGCACACAGTTCTGGTATGTGTCTGGCCTACACAGGGGTATTATTGACAGCTGTAGACTGTACAGGCCAGGTTTTACAGTTCACGGTGTCCGGCCATGAACATGTGACCTGTGCTTGCAAGGGGTTGCACGGGCACTACCAGGCAGAGGTGCAGATTGGGTACTGTCTGATGACACTTGTCCACTGGAACTGTGTCTCTGTTGGGACTGTCCAGGGCCACGTGCACGTGGCCTGCTGTGTCATAGTTTGGACAGCACAGCACCAGCTACACTGCTGCTGCTACCGCCACTATGGTAGCGGACATGTGAGGTCGCTCATTCACATAGACCTGAAACAGGTGATGTAGCAGGCCTACGTCCACATGCCTGATGCCTCACTCCTATCAGATGTTCCAACACAGACAGCTCATGCTCATGGATTGTCATGCCACGGTCAAGGACTCCAACCATGTCACCCAACCGTCTATCCAAAGCTTCAGCAATCTGCTGTTGAGCATTTACCATTGCCTGGATATTGTTGTTTAAAGAATAGACAGCAGCCCTCTGAAGCCACTAATCTTCTCTGTTGTGCCATTCAGCATGTGCCTGTGCCTCCACTGCAGCCTGAAACATGCATCTGGTGACACCAGCTGCTGCACTCTGTCATGCAGGGGCATGTTCGCCAGAGGTCCTCCTATGAGCAGCACTGGGCACGTGCCTGTGTGGGGCATCACTAGTTAGTTGGCAGACACCATGGTGTGCAGACACACCTTCCATAGCCCCGACACTTTCCTGTTCCAAGCTACCACATGCCAACTGTCCTTCCTCTATGGCCACTGGTGATGGGGTATGTGCAGGTATGGGATCTGTGTGCGGGGATGAGGGCGATATAGGTGGAATGGCAACTAATGGCACAGATTCAGCCCCTGAAAACCCTGCCTGTGCCTCAATCATATGTTCATCATCATCACTGCTAGAGTCTGTGGGGACACTAACATCAGATGGACTGCAGGAGGGCAACACACCTACATCACCTGTGAGGGGCTGACAAGAACTGTACATTACAATCTATACAATAGACACACACACACACACACACACACACACACACACACACACACACACACACACACACACACACACACACACACACACACACACACACACACACTATGGCACATGGCATGCAGTGCAGACAATAATACTGGTAGTTATCATACATCCCTGGGTTGCACACAACAGCATGTATGTGTCATAGCAGAAGGCATGCAAATTACACAATCATAGTAGTACTTAGCATACATCCCTGTGTTACACCATGTAGAACAGCACATGTTAACAGTACACCTGCCTGATGTGTGGCATATGACCTTGACAATCACATGTAGTATGACATGTGATCTGCTGACGTGTGCAATGACATGCATACATGTTTAACACAATGGTGTCCTGCTAAATATACAGTGGGGTAATGGTGTCCCAATGCAGTGTTGTCTGTCCACCCTACAGATATACTGCACATTTCAGCTGATGTGCATGGCCATTGCAGGGAATCATGAGGGGTCTCTATTGCTATACAGTGTGAGTTACAGACACAGTTCATAGCCATGACTGTGTTCAGATAAAATACATATATACTGTGGAATGTGACCCATGTCACTGAGATGTATAGAATAAACCATGATGTGGAATGTGTGACACAGGTCACTGAAGGGTATACGGATGACACCCCTGCACATCTGCAACCATATTGCTGCTGCCTGGCAACTATGGCCAGACATGGTGAACACGTCAGTACACCATGTCCCACATGACATCTGTGTACCACACACACACACACACACACACACACACACACACACACACACACACACACACACACACACACACACACACACACACACACACACACACACACATGAGGAGCAAGTATGACATTGATGTCCGACACCAGCAAAGGACTGTACTGTATCTGTGGGCTGAAGTGGATACTGTACAGGTGACTGCTGTCATGTCATGACACACTCAAGATGTTTAACACATCTAATGTGGTGGATTGATGTCATGCCTATACAAGATGTGCACAGGCCTGTAGGATGTCTAGTGTTCCACATCTGCAATATAACCATTACACAAAGGCCATAGTTGTACCATGTGTAGCCATTGTACGACAGGGTGTACACACAAGCACATCACATCTACTGTGTGTGTTGCTTCATGTCTCTGGCCATCCTCCATGGCCATGTGTGTACATGTGTTGGCCAAATTATTGTGATGAGCATCTATTTCACATGTCTGTGTTGTCCCATATGACATACACCCATAAATGTCATATGCTCCACCGACGACAGTGTTATGCAGACAAAGGGTGGTATGTTTGGTATGTGGGATATGTTTTTCATGTTGGTTAGGCAGTGTTGCAGCCAGGCCACTGGATGTAATGGACATGTCAAGATAGCACATCACATTGTGTGACATTCATAGCAGGGCTATGATCCACACCAGTGAATCCTGTGGGCTGGCCATACTCCAGCCCACTATGTAGTACTGTTTGTATTCCCCACATGTGTAGTTCTGATCTGTAGTACATGTCCCTACAGTGAACAGCACCTCCACCATTGTATGCACAGCTGTCCACACATCTGACAATTACAGTTTGTGAGGATTCATGTCGGTGATTCACATAGTTTGCAAGTGTTGCACATGGGTAGCCATTGTGATGCATTGCAGGTCCAACCTGTATATTGTGACAGGACCATACATTATGTGTACATGTGGTAAATGGCATAATAACAGTCTCACCTGCAATGGGCTGCTGTCGCAGCGGAATGCCAGAGGTACCTAAATAGGAGTAACACAGCAGTATGAGCATTACCCATGCCTGTATGATAGCTACAGGGTGCAATGTGCATGTTAACACATACACCAGTACATTAGACTATATTATGGTGTATGCACAGTAGCATACTATAGTATGCAGCATGTGTGTATATATGCCTTGCATATGATGTTACATTACATAGTGTACAGTGACACATGCAACTATATGGAATATAGTTGTTATAGGTGCAGTAGTGACTTACCAAGCAACTCCTGGCTCGGTGGTTGAGAGACACCCACCTCCACAATATTGGCTAAGGCTTGTGGATGTTGTTCTGCAGGTGTCCCCACATTGGCCAGTAGCTCCTCGGTAAGTGTGAGTGGGGGCTGGGTTGGTGGTCCACCACCTGTTGCACCTTGTTCCCTGGTGAATGCATTCACACACTGTTTCACCCATCTAATGAGGTCTGTACAGTGTCTGTGCACCTGCTGGTATGTGCGGTTGTGGCCACCCACATCATTAACCCTCCTGCGAAGTTCCATCCACAGGGAATCCCACTGCTGTGCATCCTGTGGCACATGGCTGAACAAGATATCATGATTGTCACGTAGGTATGGGATGAAGGCCTCATCCTCCAAGCGGGTATTGCACGTGGCATACCTGGAAGACATAATGATGGCAACAGGTCACAGTAACTCACAGAGACATACAGAGCTACAGCTGAACATACATGTGTATCGCATTTATTAAGATTAAATAGTTGTCTTTGCAAATCTACATGACACTGACACCACTGACATGTTTGCATCACACACGTGACACTCAATGGTGAGTGGATATTATCACCATATATGTGTATGAGTCACCTGATTACATTGTTCATATTCCATGTGGATGCTGTCTTGATTTGGGCATGTCTGTTTGCCTGTACTGGTGTTCCTACCTATCAGCACTTGGCTGGATGAATCCACATTAATGCAGTCAACCTTGATGTTGTGTATATGTCACATATAAAGGCTTACACTGCCTTAACGGACATGACCTGTGACCCTGCAGACTTGCTCACGGAAGGTTTTACATGTATGTGTTCTGCCATATACATCTACACGGCACTGTACAGCAATTCAGCATCCTGCCATGTATCACCTGTGTTGCACGTGATACACATGGGACACTGGCTAGCCAGATGGTATTTGCAGGGATGGATATCAACTATAGCATACACAGTCAAAGTCAACTAGTAGGCTATATGCCCTGGGCCATGTATGAATCTATGATGAAAGGTTACCTGGCTGTAGCTGACAGGTGGGTCTCTGGGGCCAGGTGGAGCAGTGCCACATAACTGATCCACAGGGTTAATGATACATTTACCATGCGGTCATCACACTATGTCTGAGAGGGGGGGGCGATGTGCAGCTTTGCTGGACAGGAATACATAGTATGGCAGGACTATGTAAAGTGTATGGGCCAAGGATCTGTCCAGCATAAGGTGATCCTAGTACTAGGAAGGTGGATATTCATGAAGTATGTGTTTGAGATCAGGATGTGTACGTGTAGCATGTCCAACATCACTGGGTTGGACATGGATTTATTCAGGGTATGCATCATGCTACATAGTGGAGATGGGGAATGGGAAGGCTGATGTTGGCTATCTGAACATGGCCAATATCCCTTAAACGAAATATTTGATCTGATATGGGTCACTTGAGTGTTGTGTATGGCTGGACAATGATCTCTATATTCATGGATGGCACCCTGTCATGATTAGGGTTGCCACATACGACTACCTGACAGGTGTGGTGATGTAGCTATCACAGGAAAGACAACTGCCCAGCTACATCCCTTATACACAGTGTCCATTATGTTGACTGCTGCCTAGGTGGTAGTTCATGGATACAGGGTTATTAACATAGGGGTGACAATATAATATGTAGCTGTCAGATTGTGGCCATATGTCACATACACCTCACCCACAAAGCCCCTTGTGTATGTTGTCCACAACACTTTGAGTCGGCTATTGCTCCTAGGTCATAGTCATTCGCATACTTCAATAGGCAGATGCCTTCTTTTAGTCTGTGGGGTATGGACTACAATGAGGGGGAATACGATTAATTAACGCTGTCTTACTGCAGCTGGCACTGGTGTGATGTGCATGTATTATTCAGACACCTTCTGTAGTGTTGGTTCTGCCAGCAGTCCCATTGCAAAACACTCCTGTGACATAGGAATGTACATCTAGTATAATGACTGTAGGTGGAACACAGTATGGGTGATGATGTCCTATGACCTGGCAAAGTTATGATATGCAGTGTGAAATCAACCTTACTGTCATCTACATCTGTACTGCTGACATCAAATAATTTGATCAAGGTTCATGGCCTTTCAGACCAGACTCAGCAGGGTAGTAGTGCAGTACTTCCCATTATCAGTGGTGTCTCCCCTTTTTTAGGTTGTGATACCTGTTGGTGTGCACCATTCAGTGTGTACACAGCCTGACATGAAGCTATATTTTACATGATATGTATGTGGAGAGCAACTTGTTTTGCCATATGTCTATGATACAACCTGGGATATGGACAGGTCCCATGCAGCCTGAGTGCAGCTTGTACCTGCATAGTTGTGGGTACAATAGCTCTGTGATGTACATGGATATATGATTGTGTACCTGTTGGGGGGTGGACAGTGTGTTTATGTTATCCAAGACCCTATCTGGATTGCTTATTCATACACAGCACTTGTTCAGAACTTGTAAGCACTACGTAAGCTACTAATTACTATAGCACTCAGTCTTCCTCATTACCTAGAGGTAAACAGGTTTTGTACATACATTTCTCACTTGCTTAGAGTAAAATAGCTCTTGTACTCACTTTCTTTACTTTTCTAGGGGAAATTAGTTTTATATTCAAGCATGTCCAAGGGTCAGCTGCCAGTGTTCTCTCCTGTCTATCTGATGAATCTGGACATCTTGAGGCAATGTAGACATTGCCTCATGTACACAGACAACCCTCTCCGCCTACCACCCAACACTACAACCTGTGAGAGATGCACTTATCTAGCCAAACTGGAGGTAAAGCTCTCTCCAACAAAGCCTGATCCTGACAATTATGTGGAAAAGGTAAACATTCGCACCACACCACACTCATCGCATAGTCTCACTGAATCTACCCCACCATTAACTGAGAAAACTACTCGTGTACCAACTCATTAGCTCAATGCTTTCTGGAATTCATAAACACCAATGCCCTGGATCAACTTATCCACACACCCACCAGGGGCAACAATATCCTAGACCTAGGCATTACCAACATGAGTGACCGGTGTTCCACACCTGAAGTCAACTCCTCATTGGTCCAATCTGACCATAAGCTGAACACCCTTGATATCCACATCCCGCCCCACCCCCCATTAACGGAACCACAGTATAATATGTCTACAAAGCCAACTTCATGCTTCTTAAGACAGACATGGTGAACTTCATGACACCCATGCAGATGGACAATATTGTTACAACTGCTGAATCCTACACAAATGCACTCTATAAGCACTTACACGAGTGCATGGATCGTGCTATCCCAAACAGAACCAAGATGCTATACTCCTAATTAAGGAAGCCAATCTGGTGGTCCCCTGCTATAAACAAACTGTACAACAGAAGGAAGACACTGTTGCAAAAGAGAGTACAATCCCATGCATGGATGAGCTCCCTGGTCAGCCTCAGTTAGAAGGTGAGATCCCTTATAAGATCCTCCAAAGCTAGCTACGGAAACAATACCGCCACTAATTCCAATGACAACCACAAAGCATTCTATAGCTATGCCAAATATCTCAATGTCAACACCCAGATCTGCTCTGAGTTACAGCACAAAGGTATGAACATTACAGAACCAACTGATATTGCCAACATCCTGTCAGATAGGTTCAGTGCTACCTTCCCCCCCCCACCCCCTAAAGGGCCCATATCTATACAGGAAGAGTGCAGAGTCCCTGTAATCACAACTACACAGGTAACATCTGCACACTCTAAAGCCAATATTACAGCATCCATGGAACCAGACAACATCCTAGGCTGTGTTTTGCATGAACCTCAGAACGTACTGGCTCCCCACCTATGTACCATGTTCAATAATAACCTCTCATCGGACTTTGTGCTCCCTGAATGGTGCACAGCAACATTTATCCCACTCCACAAAGGTGGGGCCACAATGGACCACAGGATTCATTGCCCTATAGGCCTGATTAGCCTGGTCTGCAAGGCTATGGAGTACATCATCATGGATCTCAGTCACAGAGACATTGGGTACCTCCAAACCTTTGACCCCTCCCAGTTTGGCTTTGTTAAGGGCAGACCATGCCTCCTAAACCTGGTGGACTTCTTAGAGACAGTTACCAGGGCATTAGATGATGGTAAGGATATCCACACAGCCTACCCTGATCTCTCAAAGGCTTTCAACACCATTCCCCATTCTGGTATTATCAAGATACCCATCCACCTGAACATTAACCCCTACGTCATGTGATGGTTTGCAAAGTGGCTCACGGACAGAATCCACACAGTGGGAGTTGCATACCCTAGGTCCGACTGTATACCAGTTACAAATAGCATCCCCCAGGGCTCAGTCCTAGGACCCCTCATGTTCGGTATATAATTGTCTGACGTACAGGCAAGCACAGGATGGCTTTGGCTGAAAAGGTTTGCAGATGACTGCAAACTAGGGGCCATAATTGTTTCCCCAGCTGATAGAGACACCCTCCGGAAGGGTCGCACTGAGATGGATACCTGGTGTCTATATCATGGTCTCAAGCTGAATGCCAAAAAGTGCATAGTCACCCCCTTTGGATATAACTAATTACCCATGGACTACCACATAGGTGCTAGTCCCCTACATACAGAAAAGGTAATAATGGATCTGGGAATCCCAGTAGATAGCAATCTCTCCTTTGATACCCATAATGACAAGGTGGTTAGAATATCCTTCTACGTGGCCCCCCTAATCTCTAATGGGTTCGCATCCAGAACAAAAGGAGGCCATTGTGCCTCTCTACTCATGACTTATTAGACCCATTAAAGGATACAACACCCCATTTGGGATGTACCTTACAAGACAACTGCAACAGCTTGGAAGACCACAACAGTACCACACCAAGAGGATTACTGACCTCAAACAGATGACTTATGCAGCCCAACCTAAGAAACTCCAGCTGTACTCAGTTGCATACCGCATACTCACAGGTGATCTCTGCTTGACATGCAAGGCCCATGTCCAACCCAGTATTGCTGGATATGCTCCACCTAAACAGAAGCACCTGAGAGCCACATCCTCTAGGGATATACACCTAACCACAATGATGACTAGGACGTGCTGGATGGATAGATTCCTGACCAAGAGACTCCCCATGCTTTGGAACATGATTCCAATGTACATCAGGCAGGGCCCCTCACTAGCACTCTTCAAGGGAAACCTTGACGAGTGGATGGGAGACAGACATGTACCCTGGGATCACTGCAGTGGATCTGTTGGACAGAGGCACAGGGAACTAATGGCTCTTCCATTCAGAGGCACAGAGAACTAACCTAAGGGGGTGGCAAAAGCCAACACACTCTAGCTAGGCTTATAAATACCCTTGGGCAGACAGCCTAGTACCTACCTTTGCACTTATTACATGTCTTATGTGCATGGATAGTTAACTAACTTTTCCATTTTACTTTGCTATCATGCTTATAAACTGTTGGGTGACTATAAGTCATATGTATCCTGTTATTGTGTATTGTAAATGCCAATAGACATAACTGTTTGCCTAACATAACAGTAATGCTATGTAACTTGTAATACATATCTGCCTACAATACTGTACATTAAGCAGTTATTGGCACAATATCCCACAATACAAATCATAATTGCACAGTGGGCCAATCTTCAACATGTTATTCTCAGTAATACACCCATACATATGCCTACTGTTACAATATATCAACATATACTATCCCCTGTTATAGCACATACTTGTTGGACCAGCCCTGCCACTGACAGCGGCTGTTGAGGAATATTTGTGTTCAAAGCCCTTATATAGCATCCCTTGTGGTGTATGTGGTGTTTGCCTTGTGATCTACAGCAGTACACACATAAATACTACAAGCATTACTATGCTCAGCAATACATTACTACAAGATAACTGTTTCCACTATATGGATTGAGTACACTTTAAATATAACAGAACAGGTACTACATACACAGACATACTGAGTGTTCTACATACCTTATTAGTAACCTGAGGTGTCATTGACTGTTAATTCAATCCTTTTCAGTTAATGTTTCAATCTTCTTTGTAACGTTCTGCTGGTCTATACAGATGGTTTGAATGTGTGATAAGCCATCCTTTTCTAGTTAAATATCGGTAATGTGCTATCCTGACCACCAATTGGTGTTTCAAAGTAGTTAATTAGATGCACATCAGCTGTGCAGCTACTCCATTAGCCAATACCATGGCAACAGTAGTGTATAATTGATTTCTCCACTTGGGCATTGTCCGTTTGCCTTACTTTTGAGGAAGATGGCCTGGATGTGATGTTTTTGATGTATTTCAACAGCTATATGGAGACAGAGATATATTAGCTTCATGTCTCCCATGGATTTTGTGTAATGGCTAGAAGATGTTGTTCTACATGTGAGTACAGCTATTATATTTCAGAACATTGCTACTTATGCAGGGTTTGTTTGTACCTGATACTTCTGCAGATGTTTCAGTCTGGCAAGGATGTTTGGGCAACTCAAGGCTGTATGGCTATGCACGAACTGTTAGGTGGTTTACAGTGTGCTCACCAGACATCCTTGGTTTGGTGTACATGTGTATCATACTGTGCTGTTAATCAGTAACTGGTAACACATTCCGGTGTACACACAACCCTCTGAAATGGGTTAGTGTAAACAAACCCTGTAACATCAGCAGCTGTTCCATTATATAACAGCAGCAATTTCACATAGGGCCATGTTAGTGTGTCTCTGACAAGGTATGTTAAGGCTTCTGAAGATGTCATACAGTGAGTGAATGATTTGTGATGTTATTACAGTTTGTATTGTAATTTGTTTGGGTGTGGGGGTGATGTTGGTGGGTGTACATAGCAGATGCAGGTGTGTAGGAACTGCTTTTATACATAATCGATATGTGCGTGAGGGTTCCTTCCCTATTTGAACACCTATCCTTTAGTGGACTAATACTATGGTAACTGCAGGCTGATTCATTAAGGCACTGTTAATTGGTTTCTGTATAGCATGCAGGTGATGTTAGTCCTTGAATCCTTTTGGCAATACATCGGAATGTATTAAAGTGTTGTTACATGAAAGCTGTGTATTTCTCTCATAGGTATTTGCAGCCATTGGGGTTGTGGTGGTGACTGTTCCTCTTTGGCTAGGGTTGCCACCTTTTCAAATGGCCATAGTGGGACATTTTTGGGACACAGATCAGATTTTACAGGCCGACAAAAACCCACGGTCAGTACAAGGGATAGAACTTTCCTTTTTTGCCTAAATATAAGCTTATTCTTGTATCAGTTTAGTTGCTTGGCCTGTTTCTTGTAACATGTAGGTATTTTAGATATAGAAAGAAATATTGTATGCAACTATTACATTACATATGGGACAGAATTATGTCCTACAATCTCAGGACATTTGCCACATTTAATATTTTTGGTCAAGACACAACCATCCAAAGAGGGACTGTCCATCACAAAGTGGGACAGATGGTAACCATATCATTGGCTCATGTCCATAGCACATATTTGTAATAGTGTATAGGCATATACTCTCCATATCCTTTGTTCATAAAGTTTGGTCGTGGCGGAATGTGTGATTGCTATGGTCCATGTTATACTCATATATGAACACTTCAACTGCTGTGTACGGGATACCTACAGAATCCTGAAACCACACAATTCTGACGCCCACAGTACCGGGCCCAGACTCCCATACCCCACATTATCAACAGCGACAGTAACTCGCGAATGTAACACAAACATGGAACACACACACGCACACACAGACACAATGCTACCCACCACATCCAAACAAACCATCCTACACTACGTATGAGCAGGTGGGCAAGCCCCCCTACACCCCCCATGTGGGTGTCTGCACCCCCCACACCCCCCTACTTTAATATTCTACCTCCTAGATTGCACAAACAGACGTACAAAGCAAACCCACACCCACACATTACAGTCCCCCAGGAATACACACCACACTCAGAACACACACTTACACACACTACAGCCCTCAGAAACACACTTACACACAGTAACCTACCTGAACCGCAACACCGGAAACACTGACTAAATGTCCCTTAACATCGGGATTATAAACCTCATGCTTCTGTTGTTTCAGTACTGTGGTCTTTCAGACTTTAAGCCTCATGGTTACGTGCATCGGTATGTCAAGCAGTCGGTATGTGGTAGATATCCCATTTATAGGTACCTCCATGGTTATGTAGATGTTGTTAACCTATCTATATATTTACATATATATGTATATCCCCATATATCGACATATCTCTCTCTCTCTCTCTCTCTCTCTATATATATATATATATATATATATATATATATATATATATATAAATATATATATATATATATATATATATATATATATATATATATATATATAGCGTACACCTTTCATTGCGTACATGCCGGTCTGTCCTATTTCCACACATTCCTACCTTTTGTATTTTAACCTGTCAGTATACACAACTGCCATTGGTACATCTCAGGAAGCTTAGTGGTAGGTTATTGTGAAGATTGTGTACATGGTTGCGTGTTCTAATCCTGGCAGTGGTAATTTTACTTCTCAGAGCAGGCACTGGTAGTGCAAGGGTGATTAACGCACATTTCAGCGGTTGTGTGTTCTCAGTGTTTATTATTCTGTGGAATACTACCTATATATGCAAGCTGTGGTTAAGGTATACTATGTAACATGTAAATCATCTGGGAAGATTCCTGTCATGGATACTCCCCATTATTTCGAACTACATCCCTGATTACATTATATGAAACCCCTCACTAACACTCCAGGACATCCTTGCAGAGTGGGTGGGGAACAGTTGATACACCCCAGGGATCCTGCAATTGGCTCTGCTCCACAGAGGGATAGTTAGTTAATCAATGGGGTGGTGACAGCAGACACTTTTCGGCTATGCTTATGAGTGGCCTCGGGCAGTTAGACATGTACCTACCTATGTATCTATGAACCTAAACATACAGTATGGACACATGCTGATAGCTTAATTTACTGTTCAGGTATTGACTTACCTTGTGCCAATGGCAGTTGTGTGTACAATAGCTGAGGGCTACCTATGTAGGATGCACACAGTAGACAATGTATACATGACAATTTACAGGTGGTTGTGTGTGTGTGTGCCATCCATGTTTTCTGTGTGTGCAGGTGGAGAAAGGTGTCAGTCCATAAGTGCCTACACTGTCAGTGTGTGTGTGCTATATGTTCCCTCTTTGCCAAGGCATGGGCATACTGGGCATGCTTCCATCTGCTTACTGGGGCTGGCACAGGGTGTTAGTGGTCTGAGTCCTGCGCCTGAGGGGCCCTTGGCAATGGTGGTAGGCTGTGAGGGCCTTCACCAGTCTGTACCTGCAGCAGCTGTTTCCGCAGGATCATATTGTGTAGCATGGCGCATACTATGAAGATGTGGACACACATGCCTGGAGAGTACTGCAAGGCTCCACCAGACATGTCCAAGCAATGGAACTGTGATTTCAGCATCCCAAACATGTGCTCTATGATGATTCTGGTTTCTGCGTGTGTCTCATTATGGCATTCTTGCGTGACTGAGTGTGCATTTCTGATGGGAGTCATCATCCACGGTTCCAGTGCATAGCCAGCTTCCCCACCATGTGGCCATATAGGATGTCCCCCCTGGCCCCTGGCAAATACCTGATACAGCTGTGAGGCATGCCAGGTGTGGAAGTTGTGATAGCTTCCAGGGCTGCCAGCACACACATCCACGATAATGCCCTGGGCATTGCACATGATCTGGCAGTTGATGGAGGGGTATCCCTTGCGGTTTATGTAGCTCCTACCCTGCTACCCTGCTCACCGGGTGGTGTCTTGATGTGTATGTATGTGCAGTCTATTGCATCCAGTACGTCCGGGTAGTCTGCCACATGGTGGAAGAAATGCATATTGCTGGCCAAGTCCTCCTGCATTCGGGGGAAGTATATGTGCTCATTGGTATGTGGTAACATGGCATCCAGGAACTGGTGGAGTACCCTGGATGCTAATGCCTGTGAGATCCTCATGATATCCCCAGTTGGCCTTTGAAAGGTACCTGTGGCTAGTATTCTCAAGCTTACACATACCTTCGTGTCCACTGAGATGGGTTCCCCTCTGTTACTTCTGTCTCTGAGGCATGGCCAGCACAGCTCAACAAGTTGCTGTATGGTGTCCCTGTCCACCCTGTAATGCTTTACTATCTCCAGATCATGTAGCCCCTGGTAGGTTACCTTGGGTCTGAACACTCTTCTCCTCCTCCGGTGCCTGAGATGGTTGTCAGCATCATCCTCCACACCATCCTAAGTCTCCAACACATGCTGGTGAATCAAAGCTATGGCAGCCCCTAACATGTACATATTAAAAGTTCCCTGTCTGTATACACCAATGGTGCAGAGTGTCTGGGAATACACAAGTGTGTGTGGGGGCTTTCACACCTTATACTATTGTGCAATGGATGATGCTGGTGTAGATGGGTGTGCATGTGCAATTCCAGCTGCAGAGTATCTTAATTATGGGTTTTACAGCAGGTACTGCTATTGTGGGGCCTTTGGTGTTGACTTACGCTTGGCTGCTGTTATTCATCTATTGCCCTTTACTTCACTTTTCAACCCGATTCCCCTCCCATTGTCAGGCATGCATCCAGCTGCCTGCTTTCTTGTTTTGTACTTTCACAACCCAGATTGTGTTGTGAAATATGTTATGTAGGTGATCTACTGCAAGCTTGCTTTGTTCTGCTGTGACAGTTCTCTTTTCTTTGCAGTATGGCATCTCCCCTTTCCTGTTCTGCAGGTAGCTGCTAGCAGTCTTGTTAGCTGTTGTCAATGGCCCACTGTGAGTTCCTAGGTGTTATTTACTCATTTGTACTCCAATTACCATGCTGCAGCATTTCCTTATTATCTTCCCATATCCTTCCTGTTTCAGCTGTGATGCGTGCCGCACACAGCCGTTTACAGGGTTTCGAGCGTGTTTTCATCCACGTTCACATGCACTTTTGGTTACCTTGTGTGCTCTCAGCTAAGCAAAGCTTTGTCTACTTCCACACCCCTATCCTGCAGCTTTGCTTAGTAACAGGCAACCCGGATTAGCAATGCTCCAATGGGCTTACAGCTACTGTGGCGCACCCCTCTCTTGATGTCATGTTTACCTCCAGGCCACTCCTCGGTGTTATACTGCTATGCCATGTGGTACATCCTTATGTCAGCAGGGAGTTTGCAAATCAGTATTACTTGACTCATTTGCATGGCATTGACTACTAATTCCTAGTTACCATGCAGAACACTGTCACAGACCCTTAGCAACCTTTGCGCCATGGTTGTGGTGTAACATGCATGCCATTTAATATTATGGGGAATTCATGAATTGTGTTACATTGCAGTTTTATGACATCTAAATATATTTTCATTGTGATCCTGTTTGCACACCGATGCTCTGCGGTTTTACTTTGCGTTAGTGTGGCCATGACATTAAATGCCATTTTTTATATGTTGTGCATGTTTTTTATTGCATTGGCTATATATTTAGCCATTGCATATATTAACATTATAATACGTACGTTTGGTCCATTTTCATGACTCCGATTTTATGTTTGAAAAAATGTAAACCTTTTTTTGGTTTACATTTCTTCATGCTTACGCTATGCCTGCACCACTTCATGAATCGCTATATACCTTCATTTGCATATTCCACTGCTGCACATGGGGTAAGTATACATGCACTGGGAGCTGCACAGCTCTGGCATACGCTGGTACTGCATGTGGAAACAGCTCGTACCGGAATCACTCGGCGGCCATATTTGGCATTAGATCACCAATGCTACTCCGGCGTCTGGTGCAAGCTTCATGAATCCCGGGGATAGTCATTTTGTCAGCAGACAAGGGTGGTGCCATTGTGATACAGGATATGATACATTATCAAGAAGAAGCCATGTAACAACTTTTGAATAAACAATATTATACATATATGGTATATTACCCTACCAAAGGGTTTAAGAAACAGATCGATGCCTTTCTTCGTCTTGCCAGAGAAGAAGGCATTATTACAGATGACAGTTTATACCACCTCACAGTTAGGGATCCCTTTAGTCAGTACATCTACTTCCTACCGAAAATTCACAAAAACATGCAAAATCCACCAGGCGACCTATTGTCTCTGGCAGAGGATCCATTACAGAACCACTTTCCCAATTCCTGACACTACATCTTAAACCCCTACTCACACATGTAAGAGCTAGAATAAAAGACGCCATGGAATTTTTGAGGATCATTTTAGACATGCAATTGGAGGCTGGGTGGCTTATGTGTACTTTGGATGTTTCTGCATTGTACATTAGTATCCCTCATTGGGCGATCTTGGAGTCTCTTGTGTACTGGCTCACAAAGACCGAACTATAACCACCAGGTTTTAACACATTTTTGGTCTGTTTAACAGAACATGTTTTAACTAAAAATGTTTTTTATTTTCAGGAATCATGTTACTTACAACTTAATGGTACCGCTATGGGAGCCTCCTTTGCCCCTATATATGCCGACCTCTTCATGGCCTATATTGAAGAACAGCTCATCTATAATCAGGCCCATAACATCTATTTGGAAGAGATCGACATATGGAGGAGATACTTGGATGATTGCTGATTGGTATGGAGATCTGATAGCATTTACCTAAAGGAGTTTGTTGAATACCTTAATCAGAATAAGTGGGGGATTGAGTTTACGGTCTCTTTTGATACCAATAGCATCACATTTCTTGATATATTGGTAACATGCAATATTGACCATACTCTTTCCACTGAAGTTTATAGAAAACATCCACAATTTAACTCCTTACTCCATGCCACCAGCTTTCATCCATCTCACATATGCAGAAACATTCCTAAGTCACAATTTCTAAGAATCAAAAGGATTTGTTCAGATGCTAACACCCATCATATATATGAGGAAGATCTTATTGATAGATTTAAACAGAGAGGGCATAAAACAGGGGACATATACTGAGCCAAACATTGGGCATCTGAACATGACAGGTCTGGGTTACTACAATACAAGGATAAACTGGTGCAACGGAATCCTCCAATCAGACTTATTACCACTTATGGGAGGAATACAGATGTCCTTACTAATATTGTATGCAGACACTGGAACATTCTTCTAGTCGATGCTCGGCTTAGGGATATTGTTGATGAGACATGCCATTTTTCCTTTAGGAAAGGAAAATATTTTGGCTCACATATGAGCCACTACAAACGTATTGGCACCCCAGATGCACACTCTACACAAACAACCATAGAGGGTAGGGCTCTACACGGATGTTTTCTATGTGGACACTGTAGACATTGCAAATGTATCTTCAAAACCAGGGAACTCTCAAGCAAGAACAGTGGCCAAATATTCAACATTATTTTTTTTGCAAATTGTCAATCAGAATGGTTAATATATTTGGCTACATGCAGTTGTTCTACTTTCTATGTTGGCCAAGCCTCTAGACCATTTAAGTTTAGAATTTCGGAGCACCTAAGTGATGTCAGGACCAAGAGACTAAGCAATGCACTATACAAACACACAGAGAAACATCCCTAGGCCAATTTTCATTTTACTATCATAGATAAAATCCAGGCTAATAGCAAGAACAAATCAGGTTGGCACCAATTACTTAATAATAAAGAGAAAAAATAGATTGTTAAATTAGGGGCACTATTTCCTCCAGGACTGAATGAATATTTTTAATATTTTTAACATTTTTACACCTTTATAAAGGTGTAATGTCTTACATAACCTCCAGGTGGACCAATTACTATATAAAGGGGAATGTTTTTTAAGAATTTTGATACACTGATGAAGGCTTTGTAACCTTTCAGCCAAAACCTGTCTGTTTGTTCTCCTTATACTATTATAATAAATCTCATTGTCACTGTTTTGCTGGCTCTTGCTTTTTTGAATTATGAGAAGGGTCAGACACCGTAAGATGATACACAGTATTTTTACGAATGATCCCCTCTTCCATAGTCAAAGTCAAAAAATCATCAATTTCTTTCTTAATCTTTAAAGTTGGACCCAATACCATTTTTTGGTAAAACTGTATATCTATTAATTGGGTGGTAGCTTCCTGAATATACAAACAATAGTCCCAAACAATCACTGTCCCCCTTTGTCAGTATGTGTAATAACTAAATCATGTTTCTCCTGTAAACCTTTCAAAGCATGACATTGTTCATCAGAAAAATTGTTACTTTTCTTACAAGAGAAATTGAAATACAAATCTCTTAACATTTGCTGTTGAAAAACCAAAACATGCTTATTCATTGGTGGAGAAAAAGAAGAGGGTTTAAATACAAACTGTCTTTCAATCATAGCAATATTTCCAAAATATAATAACAAATTAAGTTTCCTACAAAACTGTAATACATCATTAACCAGTGTTTCCTCAGACACTGCATATGTCGGCACAAATTCCATTTACTTATTCAGCACCTCTGTTTCAGCAACAGTCAATTTAGTAGATGAAACATTATGAACAATTGATTCAGGATTTATCTCAGCATAATCAGTTAAAGTCACCCAGGATCAGGATAGAGGGATGATTCCTGATGGATTCAAGTAAGTCCAGATAGGTGGAGTGGGCTTCCTTAGTCATGGTTGAGGGTCTGTAGCTAGCTATGATTTGAACAGGTGTTTTGTCAATAGTTATCTGCACCTGGAGTGTCTCCTGTGCGTCATACTGTTTGACCAGCCTGGAGGTGTGTATGTCTTTGATAAATATTGAAACTCCACCTCCTTTGGCTTTGTAGCCATCAGTTTGTGGTCTGAAAGTATGGTAGGACAAGTAACCTGATAAGGCTGGGGTGCTCTCCACAGCTTTGAACCAGATTTTAATGACTGCACAAATGTCAGCATCTTCAAGGGTGAGAAATGCTTGCAATTAGTGCAGTTTCATGTCAAGACTCCTAGTGTTTAGCAGCATGACCTTTAAATTTCATTTAGAATTTTTCACGTTGGTAATTTTGTCCTCATGACTTTGCCTAAAAAAGGCACTATGGAGGAGGCAAGAGCCTTTGCCAGAAGCCTGAAGCCCAGGGGAGACAAATGAAGATGATCTCTGGCAAAGAATCAAGGTCTACCAATCATGTCCTCCAAGGCTGTCAGGTACTGGATCCCCTTGGAATGACACCAGAAACTAAGCCAATTGTTAAAGTCAATCATTTTCTGTTTGTACTGAGGCATCATTCCGGGTGACAGTAGGATGCTGCTTAAGGCAAGGGACATACTTGCCTGGAACACATATTCAGTGAGCTCTATCATTTATCTCTTCATATAGTCCAGAGAGGTATGTTTCAAGTCATTCACACCAACATGGACTATGACAGAGTCATAATAGTACCTGTTGCTGAGAGACTTGAGTGCATGAGTGATATGGTGGATTCTAGCACCTGACAAGCAACTTACCATGAATTTCCCCTTGCCTAGCCAGTTGAGGGGCACATCTGTGTGTCTCACGACAGAGAATCTCCTATGATTAGTACGTTGGGTTTGTGGCTGGGCCTTAGAAGCTGTGAGACACAGGCATGTGTACTATGTCTGGTGTTTGGGGCAGTGGGTTGTGATATGTGTGTGTGTGCTTTCTCCCCAGAGGTCTCTTTTGTTTAAGTATGTTTTTGTTGAGAACCTCTACATATGTAGGAATGTACTGTACAGGTGTGAGTGATATTAAAGGTGTGGTGTTTGTGCATACAACCTTCTCAGTGCCAGATGTACTGGCTTGTGATTGAGACAGCAAGGATTCTAGGTTCTTAATGTAATTGCATCTCTCACATATTGTGTTCCTAGGTGGTAGAAGAAGAGGGTTGTCCATGTACATGAGACAGTTGCTACACTGTCTCAGGATGCCCATATCAACAAGACTAGTAGGAGAAACCACAGTAAATTGTCCGTCCATGGTTTTCAGAATCTTTGGAAGAGAGTAAAGGATGGTAGAGTGGGTACTATCAGAATAGAGTACCTATAGGTGTGAGTAGGGCTGGATAAAATCACAGTAGTTGCAAGGGAGGGCGTCAGTTACACAGGAGTTCTGGTAAGGGAAAAAATGCAACTGAGGTACCTCGCAATAGGTTAAAACAGCACAGCAGCAGTGTGCAACAAGCAAATAAGTGCAACACCCTGCAAACACAGGCTATAAATACCAGAAAAGATGGAAGAATCGAGGCACTTGAATTACTACCCAGTCCCACTAGCCCCTGCTTTTTCAGCCAATCACTCATGGTAGAGAGGGTCAGGCAACCCTGTTACTCTCATTAACAGTGAAGACAAGACACTACCAGCAGAAGATGACTATCAGAAACACAGGAATCTCAACAAGCAAAACAACCAGGCCTGGACAACAGCAGGCCTCTATCCAGACTATGCTACCTAACTAGAACACAGGAACCTCACAGAAATGCACAGAAAAGCACAGATAGAGAACTCACAAACAGAAAATACAGCTCTCTGTATGGAAAAGAATTTTATTGTTAACTAATTCAATAAAATACAATTATAGTAATGAAACACTATCTAGCAATGAAAATACTGTTAAAACAGTACAAAAATGCAGTGAAAAAGTAGAAAAAGCTTTATAACAGTGCAAAATGTAGTAGATTATTTGTGTAGTGCAAATATGTGTTAAGAAGTGCAATTCAATGAAATGAATGTAAGAAAAAACTTACTCTGCCCTTGGAGCCTCAGGGAATTTATGCTTTGTCACAGTGATGAATAACCACTCCTAAGCCTGGTGAAAACAAGCACAGCCCCCTGCGGACACAAGGTTTAAATACCAGAAAAGATGGAATAATCTAGAAGCAGTATTATTTATTGACTTCAATTCTCAGTGATTTGCCAGAAAAACACAAATTTTATGAAGAACAGGCCAAATATATGAGGTAAAAATCTGGACAGTTGAGGGGTATGAATTGCCAGGCATTGTGCAAAAAAATGAGTACAAAGAGTTGTGAGACAGAGAGATAGGGAGAGAGACCTAGAAACAATGTGTGCCATTTGTGGCCATCTTTGTGGCTTGTTACTCGTAGTTTTCTCTTCATACTCATTCTGTCATGCTCTATAGGATAAAGTCTTCACAAATAGGAAGCAAGAAGGGGTAGGATAGTAAGATATGATTAAGATGCAAGTAAGAAATGGCAGGTTAATAACATATGTAACCACCATTTACAAGCATATTATTATTATTATTATGAAAAAAACATTAAATAATGTTGACTTTACTTTTGGATTCAAACCCTTGACCCTTGATAAAAAAAAAACATTTTGACAAATGTGAGCATTATCTGAGCAGACCACACAGGAACATATGATTCATTTAGGTAAAATCACTCTTTGTAGGGACAGTGACAAAATATTGTAGCAAGGGAGAATGTAGGCATCAGTCTTTATCGCAGTAATGATAGTTGTAACATTACATAAGCTTTACATTATATCCTGAAGCCTGATAAACATGTAGGAGTAACTATCTCACACTGTACTGCCATCAGCCTGTATTTCTATAGCACAATGAGACTAAGCACATTTGCATGGACATTACCGTACTAATGTGGTCAAAGGTAAAAGCTTCATGTAGGACATGAAACTGCATATACCAGCACAGACCACTGGTGCACAATGTCAAGCATCATGGAAATGTTGTGGGAAATAATAGAAGGTAGGTTTTATGGGCAATCTCTAGCCATTGTGTTGTGTATATTTTATTTTTTTACCAGATTAAATGTGTGAAAAGGAGTTGATAGGACAGTGATGAAAATGGGGGTCAAGCAGTGGGTAAGGCACCAGAAAACAATGTAGGAAAGTGTAGGATGGTGGTGGGAGAGAAACATAGCTATCCAATTTTCACAAGATAAATATATAGTTGTAAAAATATGTTGATCAATTTAGTTTTTCACTATATCAGGGGTGGATAACAACTGAATAATGTTGTAGAGCCAATTTAACCAAATCAAGTGTGCCAAGAAGATGCATAGGTGAAGTGAGCATAATTGTTTTTGTGGGACAGGTGCCCACTTTTTTTTTTTGAATTAAGTGAATGTTGTGAAAGGATTAGGAAGAAGAGGTTCAGGTAGGTGGGGTATGTTAGATAGCAGGGGAAGACATACAGGACATACAAGGCAGAGAGGAATGTTGATGGACACAGAAGGCTGGAGGATAGATAGGGGACAATCAGTGACACATCTGAGTCCCGCATGAGTACAGTGATAATCTAATCCTCAGCCTTTAAACAGTCATCACTGTCACCTGCAGTAGGTACCTGGGTCAGTGCTGGACAAGGTATTGACTTAGCTATGAGATGCAAGATTTTTTCAATTGTGCCAATTCTGGCACCAAGACCCCTATCTATAATGTCCTCCACTAACTCTATTAGCTCTACATGGGTGACAAAATCACCACCTCCACTAGTATTATTCCCACTGGATAACACTGCAGCAGCCCCCCAGGGCAGAGCTACCTGATGCAGTTAGAGCAAGTAGTGCAGGATTTGTGGAGGCAAGACTGACAGGTTGGGACCCCGTTGTGCTAGATGTCTGTGCTGCCTGTGATAGTGCCACCACAGCCATCTGTGGAGGTTTGGTGGGCCGATCCCCATTAGTTGGTCTAGCTTTGCATAGTGATGGTCACTTGTGTTATAGCAGGAATTTATGCCCAAAAAAAGATGAACAGATAAAATAACATCAATTCCATGTCAATGTTATACATCAAAATATACCCAAACATGAATATTTGTATGGTAACAGTTGACACATTCACATAGGAATGTGATGTCATAAATGTGTCATAAAATACATTACTCAGTCTTATTATATATATATTAGGCAATATATATTTGACGAATATTGCATATCTCACACATGCAATATTCCCCAAATATATAGGGTTCATAGGTTAGTACTAAGCTAACTGCCCTTGCGAGCCATTTTAAGCTTAGCCAATTATCCCTAGTGAGACTCAAACCCTGCACCTTGTGTTTGTAAGGCAAACACCTTAACCATTAGGCCACCCTCCCAACCCCTAATAAATTCTCACTGTCAGTTTCAAATATTAGGCAATATACCTTTGGGGAATATTGCATACATGATATATGTATTCCAATAAAATAAATATATTTACAAAGGCTTACATTTAATCATACGTTATTGCTGACATAAATATTTTTATAATATTAATCAATAATAAGACCTAATTGTGGCTGCCAGGATTTGAACCCATATACAAGTATGTTATTTCGCACATTACCTAATTCAATGAAACAGAGCTACTGAGCAGGTATAAAGTTGTATATGCAGATAAAGTATGCCTGCTCACTGGTGTGTATGTCAAGGTCATATATGACTATTGCCCTGAAATTTGTTCTAGGTAATTGCATTTCTGATGTCTTATGTTTTACTTCTCATTGAAACCTGAGCCATACTTAACCCCTGCCTCTCTGAGGTGAGCCAGCTTTTCCTGATGTGCCTGTCTATTCCCTGCTATATCTTCAACAGCTATAGAGACTAGAAAATAGAAGAGAAAAAAGTGCTATGACAAAAGTGTAGTGTTCATGGTATAATACTGGCTGCAGGTGGTTGACTACACTTGTCACCATATGACTATACTTGCACATAACAGGGGTGTTTGCAGTTCTAAATTCATCTTTCCATCTGCTGAGGAAGTCCTGCCTGCACCTCTTCAGGTCACTGTAATAATGATGGCATTGTTAACCAGTGTGTGCAATACCAGTTGCACTAATGATAGCCTTGGCCAATATATTCCAAGCCTCAGCCTTGTATTGAGACCCAGTATAGTCTTCCTGCAGTAGCTTATGGCTGTAGTATTATACAAAGAGTGCCACAAAGATCCTAGATCCCTCTACACACCACCTTTGGGCTCTAAACAATGACTATCCTCATTATTGCCTGCTGTGTCTTCTGAAGGATACCTGGAAATATGGCAGGGAATGGTGCCAAGTTGAGATGTCACATGTACAAGCTAGTGTGCAACAATGGACAACCCTGGCAACTGCAATTGCAAATTAGAAAGCACAACATTGGAATGGCATAGACTATTTCTGATTGCTTCAAAGTACATTTCGGGTGTGAAATATGGTAGTAAGGTTTGGTCAAGTATGATGTGTAAATGCATTTATGTATGTTTCACAATGAATTCAGCAAATACTTTCAGCTGAGGCTATCTAATTTATTTTTGAACTGATATGATGGCACCTCTGGCTATGCACTGCTGTATGGTAGATGTTAATCATAAATATACTCTTGTGACAGAAAAATAGGACATAACATTTGAGATGATGTAAGGTACTGCCAGCTATGCCAGGAGAAGTAGGGTAGTTGATGTGTAACATATGCCAGCAAAGCTAGCTGGAGTTTTGTAAAGAATTATATGTCATTTGTATATCAAACTGATTTGTACAGGTGCTGGTTTTAAAAATGTATTTGTAAAGCTGCTTATGCTAAAAATGTAAAAACAGTGGGTCCTGGTGGACAGAAAAGAAATACACCAGCATGTCAGACTGTATTGCAACTGTTGAAATGAATATATTGTAACAGAGTATACTGGAAGATAAGAGATTAATCTCATTCCTGCTAGCTATGAAAACATAGTCTGAAATTATATTACCTGGTTTAGGCCATAAAGATTGTATCTTACAGTTCTGATTGCAGCCAGAGATTAAACTTCTGCAAAAACCAGGACTAGAAATCCTATTGGATTGCCCTTAGGGGTGAAATAACTCCTACCCTGGAAGGGTGAAAGTTTTGAAATGGTTTTATAGCTCCCAGATGCTATAACACATCTCAGCAAAGCTCTATGTGTGTGTATTATTGACACATATGTACTAGATTCTGGTTCACTTGATAGTAAAGGGGGTAGCATGTGAAACAGAAGTCAGATGACCAGATGTATGTGATTTCATTCTGTAAACCAGCACTGAAATGATGTTTTAATACTAAATGAGACAGAAGTTTCAGGGCAGTCTGTGTTCAAAACCCGGCAAAGAAGAAAGATCACTCACCCATTTCATCTTGCTTGCTTTAGTAAGTAACCAGGGAATAGTAATTCTTTAGATCAGTCAGGAAATATATTTCTATTTAGTTAAGTACTGTTTTCATGTAACTGTGTGAATCTATCCATCTGTGTTATTTCTAATATTTCATATGTATTAAACTCTGGTGTTTATTGTAAATAGATATTTAGTATTTTCATGTTCTTTTATTATTTATTATTAAAATATTTAAACTTTTTTATTGTGGGTGGTCTTTTAGAGAATATTTTAACCTTTGAGTGTACTTATATTTAGCTGGTGGGTCTATATTAAATCAGCAAATGCTTAAAACAGTGAACACTGATTTATCAACCTGTAAATAGCAAAACCTGACAATCTCGAAGACACAGAACAGTGATTCTTTTTTCCCCAGGGGAAAAAAAAAAATCACTGTTCAAAAAAACAGTTCAAACCACAACATAAAGTGGGGGGGGGCTGTGCCCCCCCCACCCCCTAGTTAAATATACCAACTCCGAGATCGCACCCCAGTGAAGGAAATGGAAAAGTCCCAAAAATGGCCCAGCAACTTTTTTCCCCGTGAAAAAAATCACTGTACCGTGTCTTTGGGATTGTCAGATTTTGCTCTTAAAGGGTCGATAAATCAGCTTTCATTATTTTGAGTGTTCACTGATTTAATATAGACCCTTTGGTGACACTGACTGCTCCTGAAAGCCTTTCTGCATTGGTCAAACACTACCATTTGCATTTGTATTCATTTTACTCAGTATAATTGGGTACCCTTGTGGTGCTCCGGTTTCCTCCCACATCCCAAAGACATGCTGTAGGTAGATTGGACACTCTAAACTGGCCCTAGGCATGAGTGTGTGAGTGCATGCATATGTGTTTGCCTTCCGTGGAAGGTTGGGTGCTGGGCTGGCAACTCGACACCGTAAAACTCCACTGCCAATCATGAGCAGACAGATGATCCACTGTGGTGACCTCTAACTGAGAAAAGTTGAAGAAGAAGAAGATAATTGGGTACCCTTGTAAGAGCCTTAAAGTAGCTTGTGGCAGTGAACCTACCTCATAGTCTGGGCCAAGGGAGCAGAACTAGTAAATCTGTTCCAGCCTTTCCCAAGTGTATGCATGTATGTGTGTGTGTGTGTGTGTGTGTGTGTGTGTGTGTGTGTGTGTGTGTGTGTGTGTGTGTGTGTGTGTGAAAATCAAATTTCAAGGACTGTGTGTGTCAGCTACTTGGAGCAGGGATGCAGAGCACTGGCTTCACATTGAGGGTGGTGGAGGACTTGGCTTGGAATAAGCTGAGGACTTAACTCCACAGCTGTGCCTGTGTGGATTCTAACTGGGAGCCTGATAAGAGAGAGAGGGAAATCCAGCCCCGGACTGAGTGTGTTCCCTGTGTGCTCTTATGGGAAATTGTGCTTGGTGCAGAGAAATCTGGAAATACTGTGCGTATCTATTTATATTCCAAGTGAACATCTCTCTCCAGTGTCAGTGATGACAAGACTCCTTGATTACTGGCCCAGGGGAGGGCCATCATATAGTGGTGGCAGTGGTGGAATATCAATTGAACTACTGTAGCCTGTAGTCAGTGGTCACTGAAGGTATGTGTACTCTCAGCAGCCACAAGGTAAACATGCAGAGTTTCATTTTCACATTTTTATTTATTTTTTTGTTATTTTAGTTTACGTGTGTGAAGCCAAAGGACTGGTGCATGCCAACCTGACTGAAAAGGAAATGATTTCATCTTTAGTTGCAGCTCAGACCAGCAACCAGGGAGACAACTAGTTTGGTGATGGGGATTTGCAGCCTTCAGAAACAAGACAGTTCACATTTTCCTCAGAGGACTTAAAAATCCATCTGGAGTTAAAGAGACTTCAGCTAAAGGCCAAATGTTTGGAATTAGAATCAGCAGAGAAGCTGCAGTGTTTGGAGGCTGAAGAAAAGGAGAAACAGATGGAATTAGAATCAGTGGAGAGACTGTGGCATTTGGAGGCCAAAGAAAATGAGAGATTGTGGCATTTGGAGGCTGAAGAAAATAAGAAGCAGCGTCAACATGACAAGTAGATGCTGACTTTTTGTCAGGATCATGAAGGTAATGGGGAAGGGAATAACCAAACCCCAGAAGCAATAAAGGTCAGTAAATTTCTTCCACAGTTTACAGAGGGTAATAATTTTGATAGTATTATTCATATATTTGAAAGAGTACAGTATGTAAACAGTATAATGTTGGCTAAGGGCTCTGGGTATGGTTCCTGATCCCCTTGCTTCATGGTAAAGCTGTAACTGCTGTTTCTAAATTGTCTGATACTGGTTGTGTAAACTATGATAAAGCAAAATAATGTTTATTAGAATGTTTAAGTTAACACCAGAAGCTTACAGAAAAAAGTTTCACGAACATAGATGCAAGGCAAATTAAAGTGTATGTGATTATATTGCTGAGTTAAGCACTTATTTTCATAGGTGGGTCAGTGGGTGTAAGGTCACCACTTTTGAAAGACTGGCAGACTTTTGGTGAGGGAAAAAGCTCTTAGCAGTTTGTCTGAGATCATGAGAATATGATTGGCAGACCGGGAGTGTAACTCTGCAGATGAGCTGGGGAGAAAAATGGATCTCTGCTTAGCAAGAAGAAGATTACTGCACAAAAAGGGGATACCCAGTGCTGCACATGGATATAAGAGAACCCATGGTGGACAGCCTAAACCACCCCAACAGAGTCCAAAAGTAACAGGAGAAGCCACTAGTTCAGGTACATGGTCAGAATCAAGAGTTAGATGTATTAAATGTAATCCGTGAGGCCATGTAACTGTGACTGGACACCCTTAAAAACCCTCCCACTTTACAAGTCCGTAGCATATTTCAACAAAACATTTCTACAGCTCCCAGACACTGTCACTCCATTGCACAAATTCAAGGTTAGAACCTCTACAAACCCATGGCTCAGTAAAGAAACCAAATAAACCTTCAAGTCCAGGACACTGCCTGGCTTTACTATAAAAAAAAACAAAGAAACACAAAGCCTAAGTACCAAGAACTGCTCAACCATGAAAAAATGCATTAGGCTGGACAAAAAATCCTACTACATAACATTACAAACTAAATACCAACACAACCCCCCAAAATTTTGGAAAAATGTAAATGAACTACCAAAACCCAGCCAAAAGGCTACCCCCAAACCAACCACCCCTGACACCAAAGTTCCCATCAAAACACAACTCAACTCCCACTTTGTGAACTCAATTTTATCCTTAGTATCACAGGACAGTTCCAACCTCACTATCCCCCTCCAATACAAATAACACTAATACAAGCTTTACCCTCAAAACAGTTTCCATCCGTTCAATCAAAAGCATGCTCTCCAAAATAAAAACCTCATCAACAGCAACCAACCTACTCCGCAGCTATTTCTTGAAACTCACAGCAGATGCTATTGCAGTCCCAATCTCCACTCTCATAAACAGATCAATTGTTGAAACCTATGTGCCCAAACTCTGGAAAATATCCTATGTTACACACATACA
Organism: Protopterus annectens; assembly: GCF_019279795.1. Lineage (NCBI taxonomy): Eukaryota > Metazoa > Chordata > Ceratodontiformes > Protopteridae > Protopterus > Protopterus annectens. The sequence continues at coordinate 937,662,390 of NC_056735.1, forward strand.
TAAAGGTGGGACCTCCTCCAAACTTAATAACTACAGACCCATTGCTTTACTCTCCCCCCTGGCCAAAATCCTAGAAAAATGCATCCATATCCAGGTGCTAAAATATCTCCTAGGCAACATCTTCTTATCACCTACTCAACATGGTTTCAGACCTGTCCATAGTACCACTACAGCCCTCCTCTGCTTCACAGACACAGTAAACCATCTCAAAAATGAAGGGGTGCAGGTGTCAACTCTTTTTTTGGATATGTCCAAAGCATTTGACACAGTCTCGCACCAAATCCCATTAAACTAAACCAATATCACCATTCTTACCTGGTTCCAAAGCTACTTAACTGACAGGTACCAAGCTGTGAAATGGGAAAATTCTCTCTCTCCTCAGCTGCCCATAACTATAGGAGTCCCACAGGGTTTTATCTTAGGACCACTACTGTTCACAATCTTCACAAATGACCTCCATACCTCCACACAGCATGCATCTATCATTCAGTATGCAGATGATAGTACCTTAATCTGTGCTGCACAAAACATTCTTACCCTCCTGCAAACAACTCAACTAGCATTCTCTGATGTTGAAAACTACCTTACCAATGCCCAACTTATCCTCAATCCAAAGAAAACTCCGCTTATGATTATAACCAGTTCTAACAAAAACACTGTTAACAGTCAATTCACTATCTACTCCACAAATGCTACTCCATTCGCTCCAGTGACACAGGCTAAGCTATTGGGAATAACCATAGACACCCACCTAAAACTTGATGGTCATCTCATCTTAACTATTAAAAAAGTACATGCCAAACTGGGATCACTCTACCGTATCAAACTATTTCTTAGCAACAACACAAGATCAGCCATTGCTCACTCCCAACTTCTATCCACCGTACTCTATGCATCTCCCATACTGACTAATCTCAACAACACTGAACTAAGCAAAATGGAAGCCTGCTATAACAGAATTGCCCACTTTGCTGCAAATTGCTCATATAGAACTCATCACTGTGCTACTTTGAGACAGCTCCACTGGCTTGAACTGCCCAACTTCCTAACCTACAATCAGCTCTGCCTCTGTCATTCTATCTATTACCTCCCCAATAAGTGTCCTGCCCTCAAAAACCTAGTACAGCATCACTCACCCAAAAGGCCTCTTAGATCATCAAGCAAACTACTACTAGAAGTCACCAACAGCTACAATAGTTTTGGAGACAAATGATACAGTAGTTCAGTGGCTAAAAAATGGAACTCTCTCCCCACTAATCCAAAATCAAAAGAGGATGATACTCCACAACAAATAAAGCAAAACCAGATGAATGAAAAGACAAGTCCTTTATTCAAATAAGTAAGCGCTTTCACGTTGCTTGGAATGCTTCATCAGACTTCAACAAACCATAAAATTTAAATCAACTTATATATAAGTAAAACACCAGTGAAAAACACATTAGCAAGTCACATGCAAATTACAAAAATACATCATTTCCTTTCCATAAAAATTATATAAATATATCATAAAAGTCTCATGTTAATAAATGAATAGTAGAAGTAAAATGTTAAAACATACTAAAACATATATTACATAGTGAAACATATTACTACTGTTTAATGTTTCGTCTCAATGAAAATTTATCATTGAGACCATGACCTTTATTCGCAGATAGCTTAATTATCCATTTTGCCTCAGCTTTTTCTGTCTTATTGCCAATAATACCAAGTCTTTCAGTCTCTGTTAACTGTCCTATTACTAAAAATCTAAAGGCATGTGTGGTGTCATTTTGTAGTACATGCTTGGCTAGGGCATTCCCTTCATTCTCTCTATGTATAGCATACAAATGCTCTCGTATCCTTTCTCTTAAGGTTCTATTAGTCTTTCCTATATAGAAACAATAACATTTTATGCAGGATGCTAAATAAATCACATTTCTTGACTTACAATCAGCGTATTCATTAAACTCATATTTAACACCAGTATCTGGATGTATAAAGACATTAGATTTCATTATATATATACACTGGTTGCAAGAGCAACATGCAAATGTACCCTTTCTCTGGGAGGAGATCTTATTTTTAGGCACTCTCTCATAACAAAGCATACGTTTTAAAGATTTAGTATTCTTATAGCTAAAGGATGGTTTTTCACCCACTAAGCCTTTTATACCATCATCTAACTGTAAAATGTTCCAATGTCTCTTAATAATGTTGACAATAGAAGTATTGTTATTAGTAAAGGGTATCACTAGTCTCCTCTTATCATTATTCCTCACTATAGGTCTCTCATCTATACTGCCTTGTTTTTTAATAAAAGGACGTCCTAGATGTGTACGTTCAAAAGTGTCCAATGAACACATATCTCTATTGCAATAGCCTCTATGCCTAAAATCACTTTCTATAGTTTTTAATGCATCAGAGAAAACCAAATCATTACTAGTTATATTAGAAAAACGCTTCACTTGATTACTCACAATGTTTTTGTGTATATGGGGGGTGCATGCTACTTCTGTGAAGAATAGCATTCTTCCTACATACCTTCCTAAATACTTCTGTTTCTAGAGTATTGTCTTTTTTCCTCAATGTCACATCTAAAAAATCAATTGTGTTTTGTGAATACATTTCAGTCAACCTAAGAAATGGGGTAGTTCCATTAATATATAGAACAAACTCTTTCAGGAGCTCCAATGTGCCTCCCCAAATTAAAAAAAGATCATCAACAAAACGTTTATAATATCTTATAGAAGTGGAGTAAGCCAAATGTTCTAAAACATACGTATTCTCCCAGTATGCTAACACAAGGTTAGCATAAGAGTTTGCACAAGATTGCCCATAGCTACTCCTTTAATTTGAAGGAAGTATTCATTATTAAAGGTAAAAACATTGTGACAAAGAACCATTTCTAACAACATTGTGAGTTTAATAACTTGATTGTTACTAAGTCCTTTGTTTAACAAATATAACCTTAAGAAATCTATCCCTACATCATTGGGTATGCAAGTGAAGAGAGACAACATCTAGTGTTACCATATAACCTGTAGTTTCTAGAATATTGTTCTCATTGAAAGGTGCTAGTGTTTCTAAGAACTGTTTCGTATCACGTAATATAGATCTAGTAGATTCCACGACTGGTCTCAAGTTTTTTTCTAGAAAAATAGATATTGTCTCAGTTAACCAGCCTCTGCCAGACACTATTGGTCTAAGTGGAGGATTATGTGTGGTCTTATGTACCTTAGGTAAACCTCTAATTACTGGTATCACAGGTTTCTCTATCAAAAAATATTTGTAAAGTTCTTCATCAATAATCCCACACATCAACATGTCATATAAATCTGCATGTACTGTTTTTATTAATTTATCTAGATCTGACATGCTCAGTCTCTTATAAGTAGTAGTATCTGAGAGCATTTCTAACATAGTATCATGGTAGTAGCAGGTATCTAAAAGTACTGTAGCTCCCCCTTTATCAGCTTGTCGAATGACTATACTAGTATTGTTCTTTAAATCATGAAGGGCTAACTTCTCTTCCTTGGTAATATTGTAAAAATCAAGTTTTATATTGTCAGATTCAAAAAACTTCAACAAATCATCACTGCAAGCTCTTTCAAAACTTTCCAATAAAGGATGTATAGCATGCATATAAGTAGAAGTTTTTTTAAAAGACATAACATCATTATTAGAAACATTGTTGCCAAACTGTAAACCAAGTGCAATATTTCTAACAAAACATTTTATGTCAACAATTAAATCACTTACATCAGTCCCCTGAGAGGGAATGAAGGACAAACCTTTGTTCAAAATCTTTCTTTCATTGTCCATAAGCATGTGACTGGAAAGATTAATAATCAAGTCCTGGTTACAGTTTTGAAAGTTTTTTTCTGAAGTTCTAACTGGCCTCCTGATATCTTCCTTTTCCTGGTGGTTTGTGGACTCCAATTGCGCCTCATCTCCTGTCGAAAAGGGAGTGGAAAACGAAGAGAAGTGTCGTTTGGCAACAATGTTTCTAATAATGATGTTATGTCTTTTAAAAAACCTTCTACTTATATGCCTGCTATACATCCTTTATTGGAAAGTTTTGAAAGAGCTTGCAGTGATGATTTGTTGAAGTTTTTTGAATCTGACAATATAAAACTTGATTTTTACAATATTACCAAGGAAGAGAAGTTAGCCCTTCATGATTTAAAGAATAATACTAGTATAGTCATTCGACAAGCTGATAAAGGGGGAGCTACAGTACTTTTAGATACCTGCTACTACCATGATACTATGTTAGAAATGCTTTCAGATACTACTACTTATAAGAGATTGAGCATGTCAGATTTAGATAAATTAATAAAAACAGTACATGCAGATTTATATGACATGTTGATGTGTGGGATTATTGATGAAGAACTTTACAAATATTTTTTGATAGAGAAACCTGTGATACCAGTAATTAGAGGTTTACCTAAGGTACATAAGACCACACATAATCCTCCACTTAGACCAATAGTGTCTGGCAGAGGCTGGTTAACTGAGACAATATCTATTTTTCTGGAAAAAAACTTGAGACCAGTCGTGGAATCTACTAGATCTATATTACGTGATACGAAACAGTTCTTAGAAACACTAGCACCTTTCAATGAGAACAATATTCTAGAAACTACAGATTATATGGTAACACTAGATGTTGTCTCTTTTCACTTGCATACCCAATGATGTAGGGATAGATTTCTTAAGGTTATATTTGTTAAACAAAGGACTTAGTAACAATCAAGTTAGTAAACTCACAATGTTGTTAGAAATGGTTCTTTGTCACAATGTTTTTACCTTTAATAATGAATACTTCCTTCAAATTAAAGGAGTAGCTATGGGCACATCTTGTGTAAACTCTTATGCTAACCTTGTGTTAGCATACTGGGAGAACGATGTTTTAGAACATTTGGCTTACTCCACTTCTATAAGATATTATAAACAGTTTGTTGATGATCTTTTTCTAATTTGGGGAGGCACATTGGAGCTCCTGAAAGAGTTTGTTCTATATATTAATGGAACTACCCCATTTCTTAGGTTGACTGAAATGTATTCACAAAACACAATTGATTTTTAGATGTGACATTGAGGAAAAAAGACAATACTCTAGAAACAGAAGTATTTAGGAAGGTATGTAGGAAGAATGCTATTCTTCACAGAAGTAGCATGCAACCCCCCCCCCCATATACACAAAAACATTGTGAGTAATCAAGGAAGCGTTTTCTAATATAACTAGTAATGATTTGGTTTTCTGATGCATTAAAACTATAGAAAGTGATTTTAGGCATAGAGGTTATTGCAATAGAGATATGTGTTCATTGGACACTTTGAACGCATACATCTAGGACGCCCTTTTATTAAAAAACGAGGCAGTATTGATGAGAGACCTATAGTGAGGAATAATGATAAGAGGAGACTAGTGATACCCTTTACTAATAACAATACTTCTATTGTCAACATTATTAAGAGACATTGGAACATTTTACAGTTAGATGTTGGTATAAAAGGCTTAGTGGAAAAACCATCCTTTAGCTATAAGAATACTAAATCTTTAAAACATATGCTTTGTTATGAGAGAGTGCCTAAAATAAGATCTCCCAGAGAAAGGGTACATTTGCATGTCGCTCTTGCAACCAGTGTATATATATAATGAAATATAATGTCTTTATACATCCAGATACTGGTGTTAAATATGAGTTTAATGAATACGCTGATTGTAAGTCAAGAAATGTGATTTATTTAGCATCCTGCATAAAATGTTATTGTTTCTATATAGGAAAGACTAATAGAACCTTAAGAGAAAGGATACGAGCATTTGTATGCTATACATAGAGAGAATGAAGGGAATGCCCTAGCCAAGCATGTACTACAAAATGACACCACCCATGCCTTTAGATTTTTAGTAATAGGACAGTTAACAGAGACTGAAAGACTTGGTAATATTGGCAATAAGACAGAAAAAGCTGAGGCAAAATGGATAATTAAGCTATCTGTGAATAAAGGTCATGGTCTCAATGATAAATTTTCATTGAGACCATTCTTATTAGATAAACCTTTGAAACATTAAACAGTAGTAATATGTTTCACTATGTAATATATGTTTTAGTATGTTTTAACATTTTACTTCTACTATTCATTTATTAACATGAGACTTTTTATGATATATTTATATAATTTTTATGGAAAGGAAATGATGTATTTTTGTAATTTGCATGTGACTTGCTAATGTGTTTTTCATTGGTGTTTTACTTATATATAAGTTGATTTAAATTTTATGGTTTGTTGAAGTCTGATGAAGCGTTCCAAGCAACGTGAAAGTGCTTACTTATTCGAATAAAGGACTTGTCTTTTCATTCATCTGGTTTTGCTTTGTTTGTTGTGGAGTATCATCCTCTTTTGATTTTGGATTTGTGCTTTTTTTGGGAGGTGATACCTTACCCTGACAGTGTTCTTTTCTTGCTGATCTCTCCCCATTAGCATACAAAACACATCGACCAAAGCTTCCTTTAAAAACCACATTAGGCAACATCTCAAGCAAAGTTGGCAGTGCTATGACTGCTCCCCAGGCTAGTGAAAGGTACACATACTAAACCTAGAGTACTTGATAATAGTTTTCACTCTTACTCACAAACACTGGCTAATGTACAATGTATGTACTGTACCTGTGTACTATGTATGTATTCTACCTATGTTCCAAATTTCAGCTGTACACAACAAATCTATTAATTACCTTTATTTTTAAATTAATATTTTCTTGTTTATCTCCACTGGAACTGTTGATGTGCTGCATACCACTGTAAAAACATGTATATTGTAATTTGTGTGTATACTGAGCATGTCTAAATATCTAAATGTACCTGTAATTTTTCTATGTGGAGCTTTTCTCCTCGGGCCTCTGCTGAAAAAGGGTCTTTTTTGCTCAGTCAGACACCCCCAGTTAACAAATGTAAAATAAAATAAAATAAATAAAAAAACGTAGCATACAGATGTCCATGGAAGCAAGGCGGGGAACAAAAGGTGGGGTAGCCAGCAAGTGGAAATAACAGTATGCCAGTGGTAAGTTGTCTGGAGACAACAGGGGTATGAGACTATCACCATAGTTTATATCCTATCTTAGTGGATGGAAAACAAGCCACTACTAAGAGAGATACAGTGTCTGACCTAACTAAGCCTGCAGTGGTTAAAGAAGAGTACTACTTGACTGGGCTCTACTCTAGTCAAAGCTTAGGAGGGACCACATGCCAAATGCCTTCGGCCAGTGTTCACCTTGACTGGGAAGGTGGAAAAGGAAGCAAGCAAGTAGGTGTGTTTGAAGATATCCCTGCAGATGTCTTGATAAGGAATGCTTTTGATAATGCAGTACCTTGTGTATATGCAGTTATATGCAGTCAGGCTTGGAGACAGGTATGTGGGGCTGGTAGCCTGGGGGAGACCAAGAGAGACCCCACACCTGAAGCCAGGGTTGGTGAGGTGGCTATTTCAGGGAGGCAGCTATCCTGTAGCAGTGATCCTGAAGATGAGCCACAGCTGCTGGTAGATATTGATGTTCCCTTGGACAGACTGACTGCAAGCTCAGAGGTAAGTGGTAGTACCCAGGCTGACAGTGAAGCACTGCTGTCAGAAGATGCCAGACTTTTTGCAGAAGGGGAGCTGGAAAGGGTCACAGAGATAGAGTTCAGACAAGCTCAGCTCTCAGACTCTATACTAAGAGGCTTGAGAGTGGTAGCTAGGAAGGCATCTGATTCTCAAGGAAAGAGGAAGTCTGTATTCTGGAACAAAGGGTTACTGTATAGGGAGTGGACCACTGAGGAAAGGCGAGGTAATAGAGCAGTTGGTAGTGCCTAGACCCTACTGTCTGGCACTACTAGTTATATCCCATGGCATTCCTTTTGCAGGTCATATGGGCATAAAGCATACCAAGAGATGTGTTATGCAGATCTTTTATTGGCCTGGGATTGCAAGGGAAGTAACAGGGTGTTGTAGGACCTGTGAGCAGTGCCAAAAAGTAGATAAGGCAGGAGGAGACAAGGTCAAAGCTCCTTTGATGCCTTTGCCTGTGATTGAGGAGCCATTTCAGAGGGTACTTATGGATATTGTGAGGTCTCAGAGTACAGGAAGTTCCACAGGGTGGTGGTAGTAGATTATGCTACTAGATACCCTGAGGTGATGGCTCTGTCCTCCATTGAGGCAGAGCAGGTGGCAAATGCTTTGTTAGAAATTTTCAGTAGAGTAGGCTTCCCAAGGGAAATACTGACTGGTAGAGGTGCCAATTTAATGTCAGGCCTGCTGGCTTGTCTGTGGGAGTGCTGTGGGGTGAAGAACCTAAAGACCACCTCCTACCATCCCAGACTAATGGTGCTGTGGAGAGGTTAAACTCTACACTAAAGACCATTCTATGGGCGTTTGTAGGCTAGTTTAAGAGAGAGTGTGATAAATATTTTCCCCATCTGCTGTTTGCATACAGAGAGGAAGCCTAGGAATCCACTGGTGTTTCACCCTTTGAGTTATTATATGGGCATAGGGTAAGAGGGCCTTTAGATTTGATTCATGATGAGTGGGAGGGTGAGTGTGAATCCCACAATGAGTCTGTTGTGGCATATGTCCTAAACTTCAGGATAAGGTTTAGGGAGCTAATGGGCTTGGCCAAGAAGAACCTGGCAGGAGCCCCAACAGCAAAAAAGTCTGATATGACAGAAATGCTCAAGCCAAGAGTATGCTGTGTGACAGTAGTTTATGATTCTCATTCTTGTCAGACACAATAAGCTGCAGACAGCTTGGGAGGGACCCTTTGAAGTGGTGAGGAGGGTCAGTGATTTTAACTACATGGTAAACCTGCTAGGCAGGAGGCAGGGGCACAAATTGTACCATGTTAACATGATGAAGCCTTACCATGATATGGGGGCCCTTATGCTGAGTATTTGCAGTGGATGGCAGGTGGAGTCTGAGGGGAATATATGGCTGCATCGAGCCAGCCAGCAAAATGCCAAGTTACTAATGTGGAGCCTAGGGTGGCAGGCCTATGACATGACAGTGCAACACTGTAATGGGGTCAGCATTGCCAATGCAGATGGACTCTCAAGACAGGGTATGAGTTAATGTATTTACAGACAGGCTCATTTCTCTCAAGCACTGTCTTTGAAGGGTCACTTGAAGAACTAGCTTGAGTCTTCAAAGGGGGGGTGTGATGATGTGAGGTAGTGCCAGCTATGCCAGGAGAAATAGGGCAGTGGATGTGTAACATATGCCAACATAGCTAGCTGGAGTTTTGTAAAGAATTATATGTCATGTGTATATCAAACTGATTTTTACAGGTGCTTGTTTTGAAAATGAATTTGTAAAGCTGCTTGCATTAAAAAATGTACCAACAGTGGGTCATACTGGACAGAAAAGAAATATACCTGTATGTCAGCCTGTAGTGTAACTGTTGAAATTAATATATTGTAACAGAGGATGCTGGAAGAAAAGAGGTTAATCTCAGTCCAGCTAACTTTAAGAAAATAGTCTGAAATTAAATTACCTGGTTTAGGCATAAAGATTGTGTCTTACAGTTCTGATTGCAGCCAGAGACAAAATGTCTGTGAAAACCAGGACTAGAAATCCTATTGTGTTGTCCTTAGATGTAAACTAATTGCTAATAAGAAATAGGTACAAAGGATTAGTCCAAATAAAAGCCTTTAGCTAGCAGGTCAAGAAGACTCCCTCTGTAATATCCACCCTAAAGAAGGAATAAAGATGCTTTGTTAAAGCTTCATGTAGTTTATGCAGTTAAGTATGTAGATGGATGAGTGTTCTTGTACTAATACATTATATTGAATAGGTTAGTTATTTAAAGGCAGTTTCAGACAATGGTGGTCCCCTGATTAAGTCATCCTCCACATTATTCCACATAGGTTTTTTAAACAACCTTAGTCCTATAGGAATCATTTCTTTTTCAGTACTGTTCTTGAGGTAAATTTCTTCCCAGTATACTCCTTTCAGTCTTTTTAATTGTTTCTGAAGGAGGAGAAAGTTGTCTCTAGGATCATGTAGGATACTCTCTCTTGGTGAGCTATCTGTACGGTTGTCATGCCCATGTACTGGATTACTTTTACCCAAGTAGGAGAAAGTCTTTAATTCTCAAGTTATCTGTTTCCATATCTCTGATGGTCTCCGTAAAGTGATTCTCTCAAGTGGATAACTCCCTGGAGGTGTGAAGGATGAACAGAAAACAGAGGTAATCCAGAAAGCTTGAGTCAGGTGTGGTATCCCATCTGTGACCCATAAGGTGACAGGAATAGCAATAAACTCACACTCTTTGATTAAGTCCTCTTCCATGTTGTTCCACATAGGTTTCTTAACAGCTTTAGTCCCCTAAGAATCATTTCTTATTCAGTAGTGTTCCTGAGGTAAATTTCCTCCCAGTATAGTACTTTCAGTCATTTTAGTTGTTTCTCGAGGATCATGTAGGATGTTGTCTCTTGGTCAGCTGTCTGCATTGTTGTTGCTCAGTATGCTGGGTTATATTTAATCAGGTAGGTGTCTTTAGATGATTTTAAGTCTTGATTTATCTGTTTCCATATCATGGGGGTCTCCTTAAAGTGATTCTTGTCTGTAACTGCCTTTAAAAAACTAACCTGTTGAATGTAAGATTATTAGAAAAATAACACTCACCCATCTACCTACCTAACTAAATAAACTACTTGAAACTTCAACAGGCATCTTTATTCCTCACACAGGGACGGTATCAGAGAGAGAGAGAGAGAGAGAGAGAGAGAGAGAGAGAGAGAATGTCTCCTAGATCTGTTAGCTAAAGTGATTTTATCTGGACTAACCCTATATACACTGTTGTTTTATAAAGGATATGCATTACTGTCATGAATATTAATTCTGATATAGTTACAGTGGTTTTCATTAATTATCCATATTTTCACATTCATTATGTTGCTGCTTATATTTCTCCACATTTTAGTTCATGTTAGACTTGTTAGATCATGAATCTCAAAATGTGGTCTTACTACTAAAAAGTAGTTCAGGTTCCATCACAGCAAAATTTGTGTAACTAGGAATAGTAACTTCAAATTATCAAAAACAAATGCAGGAAACACTAGAATCAAACCCTGAATTATTGTTGTTGTTATGCAGATCTTTCTCCATTAACATATAGAGCCACAGTGAAAATTACATAGCAGGTGTATTTTCCTCACTCTATACTATCCAGTGTGCTCACCAAAACACAGTAGTGCCAGTCAAGTTTGCACTGACAGGATTCCAAATAAAAATTTTGAGTTTTTGCCAAAGAAAGTGAACTGTCATTCACTGCTAATGACTGCTGACAGTTTTGAGGTGTGAAGGATGAAGCCAAATAATTTTTTAAAGCATTTTAAACTGTCTCTGTGTGATATCTTCTCAACTTTGTTATTTTATACCATAAAATATGTGCATTAAAGATCATTATTGTCACACAAACATCACCCTTGCCAGATCTGAACCTTGAAACCATGGCATTAACATGAAACATTTGAAGTGATCTAGTGCATTTACCACATACACATACATATTATAAGCAGTGGTGGCTGGTGACTTCAAATCAAAGGGGGGACTGCAAGAGACAGATGAATGGGTGGGGCCAATGGGAAGGAGTGTGACTGAATAGAAAGAGGTGGAGCTATGCTCAAAACCATAAAAACTGGAACTTTAATTAAATAACGCTGCCCTGGGTGCCAAACCGTCATTATGAGAGTCTAATTAAGACAAAATTAAGTGCAGAAGAAAAAAATATTTCAATACATTGGCTACATGACAGCTTACTTAATATCTAGATGGAAACAAAAAGGTTGTGAGGCATGAAAAAATAAATTACTTTGTAAATACATTACTGGAATGCCAGTCAAAATCAAGTATAAAAAAACAAGCAGCACTCAACTTAAACAACTTCTCTTGCACTGCAGTTCTAATTATAATTTATATTCAGCTTTATAAAAGTACCAAGTGACATGCTGAAAGTAGCATTCTCTGTGATACCCCCACTTGTAAAAATGTTTCTTATCCAAAAAACACCTGCTGCCTGTCAACAACTATCTACTTGTTTCATGGGGAAAACATAATCAAAGTAAAAAATGAACAGCAAACAAGAAACAAGGTCAAGATAAATTACTTAAAGGATTACTGCACATGTTATGGACCACGCATGATAGATTGGCATTTTGTTTAGTTTACTGGTAAAGCCTGCAAAGATGACTGCAAGTCCCCAACAAATGTAGTGAACTTCTGAAAATACTGTAGTCCTGTCCTTTATTACAAATACGGTCATATGAATTTCACTACATAAGGCTTATATGTTATCTAGTTATGTAAATATTCTCTGCATAGCAACAAAAAGGCTTTCAATGTTGGTAATCATTTAACAGTATGCTTATTAAAGCTTACTTGCATCTTTCAAACTCAGACAAGCTTACCTGATGGTCATTAAAGCCTTGCTACTTAAACATAGAGCAATAGGCAGTGCAACAACATGCATTTTCTGAATAATAATAAACATAAATCAAATGTATAAAAATATGACAGAAAACCAGAACATTCTGCAAAATCAGGGATAGATGAAAAGCCACTGTAGTACTTGTGTTTATCTGGGATGGGGGAATACTCTGCACACTTACACTGCATAACTGCTCCTTACCTTGCTTGGACACATCCAGAGTCACTACATGGGGGAATGGGTTGCAACAAGCATGTCACAATTTGAAATGTCTCTGGCCGACGGTGATGGCCCTGACACATTTATCATACCTCTCAACCTCAGAGCAAGAAATCTGAACAAAGCCATAAATAGAAGTGGGACAAAGGCCCAAAATAAGGACAATTTTTAAATATTGCTCTTATAAACTTAGAAAGATAATAGAATAGTAGGTCTTGCATTAGTATGAATTTTCTGAAAGGTATTAAATCTGAAACTCAAATGTCTGTCATTATTTTCTAACTTCAGTCTTTAATCATTTGACACTAGTTTGCCAGAAACCCACAATTTTATGAAAAACAGGCCAAAACTGTGATGCAAAAATATAAAACAGCCACACAATACAGCTGGGACCCTGTCAAAGAAGGGGCACTTTTTAATATTAGTACTGTTAAGTTGAGCAGCTGACAAAATAAGAGATCTACATGCATTTCTGAAATAAAAGTAATCTATAACTCTGATCATTACAATTATTTCTTAATTGTAACCCTCCTCATTTCCTTCCAAAATTGCCATTTTGTGGAGGGACCATTTGAGCCAAAGTTGGGGACAGTTGAGAGGTTTGGATATATCTAATTCTATAAAGTGATTTATTTGCATGTACCTCTCAACCACTTAATGCAGGAAATCTGGACAAGGCCAAATATATTGGGGGAACGTACAGACAGTACTAAAAATTGCTGTTGTATAAACGTAGTTGATAGAATAACAGGTCTTGCTTTAGCATGCATTTTGTCTGAAGGGTATGAGGTCTGAAACGCAATGTCTGTCATTATTTACTGACTTCATTCCTAAATGATCTGCCAGAAAACCACACATTTTATTTATGAGGAACAAACCAAAAATAAGAAGCAAAAATCTATTCATTCTGTGAAAATCTGGACAGTTGAGAGGTATAGATTAGCCAGGGCTGTCATTGAGTTTGCTGCCCTTTCCCCCCTCACAAAATCATGGTCGAATGGGGCCTTCCTCCTGCAGCCATTCCATTGTCCCATTATTTGGCTATTTCACCACATTTACCATAAACACTGTAATGTGCATACTGCTTTACATCTACGATGATTTGGATTTCATTTAAAAGTTTTATTTTAAATTTTACAGTACAAATACTAATATACATGTGCTAAACAAAGCAATGCAGTCTCACAGTGAAAAGAGACTTAGCATTAAAACTTCTCTGCCCTTGAAACTCACATTAATTGAAACAGCATTGAAACCCACATTCAAAGAAAATACATCTGGCCAGTGGCAGATAAAGATTAACTTTGGGCTGTTTTCAAATCATAGGCCCCTTGCACACGAAACATACATGTGTTCTTTGATACATCTGCCTGACTATATTAAATTATATTCCTTGTATAATACAGTACTGTTGTTAAAGGATATTTTAAATGTATTGTTTTGAACATTTTCCAGTAAACCATGAAATAAAATGCATGCACCAATAATGACAAAACTTCCCAGTTCAGAACATTTCCATCATAAAAGTCTACTCAAACTTCTATAATCCAACAGTATCAGTAAATATGCACAATATCTGCAGAAGTAAAAGTCATCTAAATAATTCCACATTAACAAGATCTGTAACTAATGAAAACATTGCTGCTAGCAAATAACTTTATATTTCATTGTTTCATCTACAAATAAAGTGCCTGTTACCCTTGAGGAATAAATTGCCCATGTTACATTAAAAAAATGATAAGCTAGTAATATTGCAATAGGAAATGGATGGCAAACTGATAACAGGTTCATAGTTACTAGGTATCTCCACCAAAGAGGATATTGTCAGGACTGCAGCATCCAACCCCTTTAAAAGTACAACACATTACAGTATCAGAAATGCCTCTACATACTGCTGGAATAAAACCCACAGCCTTCTGGCTTTGAAAGCAAATGCACTACCTGTTGTGCTATTAACAATGCAAGCTGACTCACCATAAGCAGCACTAAACTTCTCTTCCCTTAGCTCCTTGTAAAATCCACTCAACACTCAACTCTATCTCTCAATGTTGCAGCACAAGAGCATAATAAATCTGGAAAAAGCCAAAATTTATTGGGGGGAGGCAAAGGCTGAAAAAACAGGGACACATTTTAAACATTGCTTGTATAACTTTGGAAAGTTGCTAGAATAAAATGCTGTGCTACCGCCATGCATTTCACTGCAAAGTTTTGGCCCCAGGATCCTATGCACTACAGCTAGAGCAACATACCACTATGCCAAATCAGCTGTGTCTTGAACGACAGGAAGACTGAAACTTAAATGGCTATCATTTAGTGAATTCAGTTCTCACAATAGCTCTCAACCTCTTAGCACAAAACACCTGGACAAAGCCAATAATGGGGAATACAGCTCCCAAACATATTCAGTGAATTCAGTTCTCACCGTGTCTCTCAACCTCTTAGCACAAAAACCTGCACAAAGCCAATAATGGGGGAATACAGCCCCAAAAATAGGGACAAAATTCAAATATTGATCTTATAAACTTAGAAAATTGTTAGAATAAAATGCTTTGTTACGGTGTTACCATGTACTTTCTGAAGAATATGAAGTCTAAAATTCAAATGCCTGAAAACCACAGATTTTATGAGGAACAAAACAAAACAATTAGGCAAAAATATGAATGCTTTATACAAGTGGTGGTGGGTAGGGAATTCAGGTACATGCTACATATATCAAAGGTTGTGTGTTTGGACCTGGGTGTCTCTCTAGCCACGTGTTATAGGTAACCAGGGCATTTCACACATACAACTAATGATGCAACTCAAACATTCTGTACAGCACATGCTTCTATAAACTCTTTTAAGCTCCTCAATAGGGAATCACTTTATTTCATAATAAGCCTGATCAATCTACCTGATTTGTTTAATGCCTTCTTTTCTCGACATACTGTAGTGGCAGAATCTGTATATACCATTACAGTGTTTTTAGTTATATAATAAAGAGTAAAACAGTAGATTGCCATGGATTTTACACCTAACATAGAGTCATTGCTGTTTGTTGAAAACAGTCCCCAGGCAACCTGCCATAGTACTCTCTTTTAAATAGTGATAATTGCTGTTTGCTTATTTTTCTGATACTGTTATTTTGTTTGTAAATGCCATAGCTGATAATGCATTGTTTATTCATCTTGCAATGCATCAACAGCTCTTTTCCAAATACTGCAGTGAGTCACTGAGCTCTTCTAGCTGTGTTGCTGTCAGCTTATTTTTATTAAGGAAGAGTGCATTCATGTGCGTGAGTGTGTGTGTGTGTGTGTGTGTGTGTGTGTGTGTGTGTGTGTTAATGTATGAGCATGTGCACATGCAAGTGACTCATTTTACCACAATTACTTTATTACAACAATAACTCATAATGGGGTCAGCAGCAGTTTCTGAATACCTTAAAGCAGTCAAACAGCTCCATTTCTCAATACCTTAAAGCAGCCAAACAGCTCCATTTCTCAATACCTTAAAGCAGCCAAACAGCTCCATTTTTCAATACCTTAAAGCAGCCAAACAGCTCCATTTCTCAATACTTTAAAGCAGCCTGTTCCTCCATAAGCTCTGTTTCAACCTTTCCTCCATAAAGCAGCACAGCCTGTTCCTCCTCCATAAAGCTAGTAGTTCCGTTTCTGGCGCTGGCTGGACTGCCAAGCATGCATGCTTTCCCAGACTGCAGACCTTGCAGTCCGATCCCCTTATAGTCTATGCGGCTGTAATCGCATAGACTTCTGGGGAATTTGTGAGACTGCTGCCTGCTTTCAAATCCAGACTAGTTAAACAGCAGTCCGGATTTGAGTGTCAACTCACGCATGTGTGAGTTTTTGGGAGTTTTTTTATGTTTGGTTTTCAGCTGGGGGGGGCTGTAGTCCTGCAGTCCAATAGGACGAGCCACCACTAATTATAAGGAAGAGAAAGTACAGTGCATATACTGAAGATGTGATATAACACTTCACATTAAGTGTTCACAATAACCATTTTCTCACACTTGTCCTTTGTCATTTAACGGCAGACTGAAAAACAAAAATACATTTGAACAGGTGATTGCATGCTTTATGCATTTTTATTATATAGACACACACACACATTTATTCATGCAATATTTGTTTAGATTAATATTTACCAGGCTAGATGTGTTATGATGTGGCAGGTCACATGACTACAAGGTTGTTTAAGGAAGACAATTACACTGTCTTATCTAGGTCCTGTTGAAATCTTGGATACACTTCTACAAAAACAAAAGCACTTGGCCTTTTATTTTATTTCTTCAATAAATATGATACTTTTTAACCTGGTAGCAGTGGATAGTAGCATGCTAATTTTATTGGATTTCACAGTGGATGTCTAGATGAATGGGATTTTTGTACCAGTTAAGCTAATAATTCATGTCACAATACTAACAGATGTTTTCAGTACAAGAGTGTTTGCTTCCCTTTCTTTAGGGAAATGTATTCAATTATTATGCAGTTATAAAGTGAATGCAATCTAACTGCAATCTAGCTTGTAGATATTTAGAAATTATTTGCATGTTTTAATGTTATGCACTTGACATAAAGTACAGATAATGTTTAACTTAGCGGTGCAGTTACCTTATTAGCATTTATTAAAAATGGTATAAATGTTATATCCTAAGTCAATTTATGTAATCATGAGTCTATTCTCCCTGACCCACCCTCAGTAAGTGTACATCAAAGAAGTTAAATTGTGAAAAATGTAATTATTCATAACAATGCTGTTAATGATTCTCACTTGCAAGTCTTAATTTTCAGTACTCACTCTTGTACTGCTATGGCATATGCACAGCATCATATGGGTCCTGACACCATGTTTTCCTACACAGCACTTTTAGCAGATTGAGTGATTTTTGAATGATAATGAGCTGACACCTGATTTACATATTCACAGTCTCCAGGGAGATTAATCTGCACTGTATAAGCACAACCTAGTGCTAAGAAATCGGTATCATAATAGGGAGTACTTCTTGGATTCACCTACTTCAGATGCTGTTGTTTAACTGCTGAAATTGCACTGACTTTATCAGACATTACTAAAAATGTTGTCAAGATATGTGTTGTTTCATTACAAGTTATAGTTCAGCAGTTGTGATGTTATCATTTGATCTGAAAAAAAAAAAACAGAGTGATATGTTACTTTGTTCATTTTTATTGGTATAGAAGATTTAGCAGTTGTTATTGGAAGGGTCTGCATCAATACTATATGCCTGTATAGCAACATTTCTCTGAGGATGTAAACATATGTGAAAAAAATATACAGGAATGTTAAAATTACATTTTAGGTGAAAAATCTGTGTTAAGCCTGATGTATATGCCTGATACAAACAAATGTCATACTATTAGAAAGTTTTGTCTTTGGAATATGTGTTTGCTGTTACACTTCATTACCAACAAAGTGATGTTGAATTTTGTGGGGAATAATTTATTGATAGTTAGGCCCTTGATTTCTATTACTTATCTGATTGGTGGATATAATTTTCTACTTTTTTGTAAGGGGATTTAAACATTTGGTAAGAAATGAGGCTTGCACTGACTTCTACTGTATACCTCATTTTGTTCTGCCCACATGCAAATAGTTAACAATTTTACTAATGTAGGAAGATAATGTTTTGATAACATTTTTATTTGACACACTTGAGTCATTGCTAATGCTGCTTATATATTCCTGAATTATACATTTCTTCATCCTTAGGTTTGTTATTGTGTTGTTTGGGGTAGGAGGTGGGTATTAACAGATGTATTAGATGTGTGTATTCATATACACCAGTTATATTATTTTTTTCTAAAATGTTGCCTGCATAAATGTATTATTATTTCTTGCCAATCACTATTATTTTTCTGATACCTGTTTTCTTTTCCTCCCATACAGGAATATGGCCTCCCAAAAATCTGGCCTAAACAAACCTGCATGCTCAGATGCTAAGAATGATGTTATAGTGTAGGCCCTCCATCAATATGGATCGCACCTCTTACAAAAAGTCTTAGTTGACAAGCCCTTCCATGAACATATCTGATGACATGTGGCTGATGATGTCATTGCTGTGAGTGACCATGGCTGTGAATATGGACACATCAGATATCAGGCCACTGACATGATCACCAAGGCCAAAAAAGAGGCAATTCTAGCACATGAAAATAGATCTACTGGTGTAGGTCCTGCTATGCAATCACCACTCACTAAAATGGAGGAGTTCATGGCCACTGTAAGGGATCCAGACAACTAATTGGGGTCTCCCATTAGGTGCAGAGGTGGAAGACAAATAAAGAGGGTCTACTTCTGATGATCCAGGTATGCCATTCATATAAAAATGTATATAGAGAGGGATAGAGAGAGAGAGAGACAGAGAGGGAGAGTGATAGAGCGAGAGGGAGAGAAAGAGGGCAGAGAGACAATGGAGGGAAAGAAAGTGAAATTAGATGTTGGAGTCTTGGAATCTGATGATGATGGTTGTGATTAAGAGATGGAATTTCCGAGTATCAGTCTGACACTGAGATTGTGACTCCCACATTCACTTCTCAGAGTCTGAACATTCAGTATGCCAAAGCATACCCTTACAAAGACCCATCTGAGATAGGACAGGCTGAACGTGACACTTTTGATCAGGACAATGTGGTTACTCCGGTTGCAGAGCTGGCAGAATCTCCCCAAGCCATCATTAAGGGTGAAGCACTATATAGAGATGTTAGGAGAGGTTCTCAGAGGAAGCATGCATTCTGCCCTCACCCTGATGTTGGTATGTCAGCGGGTGCCACTCAACATATGTGCAGGGTTGTCATAGAGACACGGGCAAGTTCCACCAGGGCCTCAGAAGAGATAGTCAGTTTACTGTACTACATGTCTTGATTTCTGACATATGAGGCTGCCTGAACTGTGTGGTTGACTTCTTGGATAGGATAAATGATACACTGAGTCATGCAGTTTCTCTAATGAATGTCTGCTGGGGACAGTCAACATTCATGTGGCTAGGCACCTTCTACTTCATCAGGTGTTAGCCAACATGGCCATGTTAGACCTTCTCCCACAGTGGCACTACTTCCATTTCTTCATCAGTGATTGAGGTGTTAACACTCATACATGGCAGACCATGTGGTCATGGTTGTGGATGTTTTCATGGTGAGACCACATCCAGGAGATTTTATTCACATTCAGGTAGCATCCTAACTTCTAGTCAGGGTCAGGGAACTAACTGTGCAACCCCTGGCTAAGGTATTTCACTTGGGCAGAGTGTTAACAGTGAACTAAATCCCCATCCATGCATGGCTCACACCTCTTCGGGTTGCCAGGGTGTAGTGCTAACACAATTTCCTTGATTGTGTTCCTGGAAACCCACACACTGTGCAACTCTTCTTGGCCATACCACCTCTCTCTCTCTCTCTCTCTCTCACACACACACACACACACACACACACACACACACACACACACACACACACACACACACACACACACACACACACACACACACACACACACACAAAATTCCTTGGTGTCAGGCTTGCCCTCCTGTAGTATTACCACCAGTACCAACACCCTGGGCAGGTGATTATGAATGTGCCCTGCAATTTATACATGTCTCTGTGACTTTGGATTGCCTTTGTCTGATGCACAAAGTGGATAGCTAAAGCTTGCTTACTGAGATGCTTGCCTTTTAATCCAAATGAGTATACTGCATTGAACGTTTTTATGTTGTACTGCTTCAAATGATTATTTTTCTTGGGGTCAGACTTGTATTTGTAGTAGTATTTTCAATGGTATTATTTAGTCATTATTGCCTGCTTAAGACCTTGTGCAGATGATACTGAAATTGCCATGTTCGATGTTGGTGTTTCTACGCTGGATAACTTGTATGTGTGATACACAGTGCTGGGCAGGTCAAACACAGGTTTAGTCAACACTTTACTGATTTTAATATTCAGTTTGATTGCAGTTACCAGATTTGTTTTTTACCTACTAAAGTGTTATTTTCTATTCCTTAGGGATACACAGGTATGCTTTGTCATATCCCTATGTAGATGAATGTGGCATTTCAGGTAACATTGTGGGTATCATTTTTAAATGGGCCAGCATTTGGCTTCACATATAGGCTTGTCACACTGCCAGCCCATCTTTCTGGAACTTTGTAAATAATTCTATGTCATTTGTGAATATTGATATGATTTATACAGGTGTGTGTAAAGTACTGAGCTAAAATGTATCCACAGCATGCCTTACTGGAATAGAACAGGAATGTACCTGCATTATTGTGACTGATTAAATGTATATGCTTAATGGAAACTGGAACACAGAGGTTACCTTGAAAGAATTCAGAGAAAATAGTTGAAATTAAATTTTTTTTTATAATTACTGAGCCATAAAAATAAGATGTTATCTCCAGTTTCAGTGCAGTAGCAGACACAATCTCTAGATCTGGATTTTTTTGTATTGTCTTGAAAGAGAAGTAATTACTAGGTTTGAGATGCAAAAATGTTTTATTGTTTTATGACTTCCAGGATTTGCAAATATCTGAGAGATATGTATTTTTCACAAAGAGATGTTAA
The DNA here is from genome assembly GCF_019279795.1 of Protopterus annectens. Taxonomy (NCBI): domain Eukaryota; kingdom Metazoa; phylum Chordata; order Ceratodontiformes; family Protopteridae; genus Protopterus; species Protopterus annectens. The sequence continues at coordinate 937,683,627 of NC_056735.1, forward strand.
ATTCTTTTAGTTTATGACAATGGGGGTTTAGCTTGAGAACTGAAAGTCAGGTCACAAAAAGTGATGTCATCCAAGCTAACCCAGCAGTAATATTTTATATTAATTTAAGAACTCTCTCAGAAAGAGATTGGGCATTTTGCATCTGTCTTTTGACCTGGTAACAACATTCATTCATCACATTCTGCACTTGCCTTGCTGTAAGTAATTTTCTAGGGCATAGTAACTCTTTTAGATTCAGATAGGAATATAGTAAACTATATCTTACATGTTTTCTTTATTTATATAAGACTGTCCTGCAATGTCGTTTTTAATATTTCCTGTGATTTTGAACCCTGATATAACCGATTACTTATTTAGTATTGTCTTGCTCTTTTATTATTTATTATTAAATATATTTAAACCTTTTAATTGTGGCTGGTCTGTTTAGAGATATTTAAGCTCTTAGAGTACTTACATATTTATTTGGTGACATTGTACAAGCCACTCCTAAAGAGCCTTGCTCTTGGTCAGACTACCATTTGGATTAATACTAACATTACACAATAGGATTGGACACCCTTTGCTAAGGGCCTTAAAGTAGCTGATAAGAGTTGGCTGGTGGCAGTTGGAACTACCTTATAGTCTGGGCAGAAGGGGGCATAGCTAGTAAACTTGTGCCAGCCTTTCCCAGGTGTGTATCTCTGTTTGTATATAAATCAAATCTCAAAGAGTGTGTGTGTCAGCTACTTGTCAAGGACCCAAAGCACTGGTTGGACAGAGAGGGTACTGGGGATCTTGGTTTGGCCACTCAGCTGAGATCTGAACCCTATAACTGTGCCAGTGGGGATCTAGAGAAAGAGGGAGAACCCAGGCCCAGACTGACTGTGATATCTGTGTGTTCTTAAGGGAATTACATTTTACTATATGTGTGTACTTGTCATCCTCCCAGTGTATACTTTCCCCACTGTTACCAGTGGTGAGGATTGAGACTCCATGATTACTGAGCCAGTGCAGGAGCATCACATATTAATTGGTTGGCAGTGGTGGATAGTCACATCACATATTAATTGGCTTATAGCGGTGTGGATATTGAATTTCTGTAGCCTGTGAGCAGTGGTCAATGAAGGTGTTTGTACTCTCAATCAGCCACACAGTGAACATTTAGAGTTTCATATCACAATTGTTTTATTTATTTATTTTTTTTAGCTTAGTCAGTGAAAGCAGGCAAGCATGTCAGCAGAGGAGCATGGTAAGATGACAAGGAGCCAGTTGGCTGAGATGTGCCATGCTAAAGGAGTGGTGCATACCAACCTGACTAAGGTGGAAATGATTGTAGCTTTGGGCACAGCTGCATTGCAGACCAGCAATCAGGAGGACAACCAGGTTGCCTTGAACATGTACAACTCACAAAAAATGGACAGTTCACCCTTAACACAGAGGACTTAAAAATCCATCTGGAGTTAACGAGACTTGAACTGGAGGCCAAACAGTTGGAAATACAATCAGCAGAGAGACTGCAGCAGAAGAAATAAATGGAATTAGAAGCAACAGAGAGACTGAGACATCTTGAAGCTGAAGAGAATGAGGGGCAGAGAGGCAACATGAAAAGGAGATGCTGACACTTCATCAGGGTCTTGGAAGTAATGGGAAGGGAGTAACTGAACCCCAGAAGCAACAAAGGTCAGTAAATTTCTTCCACAATTTACAGAGGAGGATAATTTTGATAATTTCATTCATATGTTTGAAAGGGTATGTAAACAGTATAATGTTGACCAAAGACTCTGGGTATGGCTCCTGACCCTCTTAGTCCATGTTAAACCTGTAACTGTTATTTCTAAATTGTCTGATACTGATTGCTTAAATTATAATACTGTAAAAACTGTCTTTAGAATGTTTTAACACCTGAAGCTTATAGGAAAAAAAGATTTGTGAGCATAGACGTAAGGCAGATGAAAGTGTGTGTGATTATGTTGCTGAACTAAGCACTTAATTTCATAGGTGGTGAGTGGATGTCAGGTCACTGCTTCTGAAGGGCTGGCAAACATTTTGGTGAGGGAACAAGACCTTAGCACTTTGCCAGAGGACATGAGAATCTGGCTAGCAAATATACATTGCAATACTGCAGATGAGTTTGGGAAAAATGGGGACCTATACCTACCAAGCAGGGCATCACTGCAAAGGAAAGGGATACTCTGTGCTGCTCATGGGTCTTAGGGAATACATGGTGGGCAGCCCAGACTACCCCAACAGAGTCTGCTAGTAGCAAGGGAAGCCACTAGTCCAGGTACATGTCCAGGACCAAGGATTAAATGCTTTAGATGCAACCAGTGGGGCCAAGTAGCATATAGATGTCCATGGAGGCAAGGTGCGGTACAAAAGGTGGGAGAGCTAGTAAGTGGGAATGACAAAATCCCAGCAGTAAGTTGTCTCGAGACAACAGTGGTACCAAACTACAGCAAGAGGTTACATCCTATCTTAATATATGGGAAAGAGGCCATTGCTAAGAGATACAGCATCTGACCTAACCATTGTGAAGCCTGCAATGGTTAAAGAGGAGCACTACTTGCATGGGCAGTCTACTCCAGTCAGAGGTTTAGGAGATACCCCATTCCAAATACCTTTGACTATGGTTCACCTTGACTGGTAAGGTGGAAAAGGAAGCCAGTAAGTTGGTATGTTTGCGGATATCCCTTTAGATGTCCTGTTAGGGAATGATTTTGATAATGCAGTACAGTGTGTGCATGCAGTTACATGCAGTCATGCCTGGAGTCACGCATGTGTGTTTAGCAGCCTGGGGGAGACCCAGATAAACCACACACTTGCAGTTTGGACTGGTAAGGTGGTTACTTCAGGGAGGGAGCTACCCTGTAGCAATGAGACTGAAGGTGAGCCATAGCCACTTGTGGGTACTGATGTTCCCTTGGACAAAGTGACTGCAAGGACAGAGGAGAGTAGTAGCACCCAGGCTGACAGTGAGGCACCACTGTCAGAGAATACCAGGCTTCCAGTGGAAGGGGAGCTGGGAAGGGTTAAAAAGAGAGATGTGAGACAGGCTCAGCTCTCAGACCCTACATTACAAGGCCTGAACGAGGTAGCTAGTGAGGCACCTAATTGTTGGGGGAAAGGGAAATCTGTATACTGGGACAAAGGGTTATTGTATAGAGAGTGGACACCTGAGGGAGGGCTATAGGGTGAGAGAATACAGCAGTTGGTAGTGCCCACAGCCTGCCATCTGGCACTATTAGCCATAGAACATGATATTCCTTTTGCAGGTCATATGGGCATAAAATGTGCAGAGAAATGTATTATGCAGAACTTTTATTGGCCTGGGATTTCTAGAGATGTAACAGGGTACTGCAGGTCCTGTGAGCAGTGCCAAAAGGTAGGCAAGGCAGGAGACAAGGTGAGAGCTCCTTTGATGCCTTTGCCTGTGATTGAGGAGCCATTTCAGAGGCTAGTTATGGATATTGTGGGGCCTCTGAGTACCCCAAGTTCCAGAGGGAAAAAGTATTTCCTAGTGGTAGTAGATTATGCTACCAGATACCCTGAGGCAGTAGCTCTGTCCTCCATTGAGGCAGAAATGGTGGTGAATGCTTTGTTAGAGATTTTCAGCAGGGTTAGTTTCCCAAAAGAAATACTGACTGACAGAGGTGGCAATTTCATGTCAGACCTGCTGGCTTGTCTGTGGAAATACTGTGGGGTGAAGCACCTAAAAACCACCCCCTACCATCCTCAGTCTAATGGTCTTGTTGAGATGTTAAACTCTACACTCAAGATGATGCTACAGGCATTTGCAGACCAGTTTAAGAGGGAGTGGGACAAATATTTGCCCCATCTATTGTTTGCTTACAGGGAGTCCAGGAATCCACAACTTTTTCACACTTTGAGTTGACGTATGGACATAGGGTGAGGGGACCTCTAGATCTGATATAAGATGAATGGGAGGGTAAGTTTGAATCCCACAAGGAGTCTGCTGTGGGATATGTCCTAAACTTCAGGGCAAGCCTCACGGAGCTCATGGGCTTGGCCCAGAAGAACCTGGCAGAAGCCCAACAGCAGAAAAAGGTCCGGTATGACAGGACTGCTCAAGCTAGAGAGTATGATGTAGGGCAGCAGGTTATGGTTCTCATTCTTGTCAGACACAACAAGCTGCAGGCAGCTTGGAAAGGACCCTACAAGGTGGTAAGGAAGTTCAGTGATGTTAACTACATGGTCAAACTGCTAGGCAGGAGGTAGGGGCATAAATTGTACCATATTAATGATGAAACCTTACCATGACAGGGAGGCCCTTGTGATGAGTATTTGCAGTGGATAGCAGGAGAAGTCAGAGGGGGATCTGATGAATAATCTCTTCAGTGAGGCTCGGACTGACACCTCAGTGGAAGGGGTAACAATGTCCCAGCAGCTATACCCTACCCAGGTTCGAGAAATCCAAGCAATGTTACAGAAGTTTGGAAACATATTCATTGGAAAATGAGGGTGCACCCACCTGGTGCAGCACCATGTGGATACAAGACCCCAAAGGCCTATTAAGCAGGCCCCTTAAGCAGGCCTCTTATAGGGTGCCTGAGAGGATCAAACTCTGAGGGAGGAGATACAGGAAAGTTGGAAATAGGGGTAATTCAGGAGTCCAGCAGTCCCTGGGCCTCCCCAGTGGTACTGGTACCAAAGAAGGATGGCAGCGCCAGTTCTATGTGGACTACAGGAAATTAAATAGTCACACAGAGTCAGATGCCCTTGCTTACCTGGATGACATTGCCATCTACAGCCATTCCTAGCAAGAGCACCTTCAGCATTTCAGGGAGGTGCTAGGCAGACTACAGAGGGCAGGGTTGATCATTAAGCCCAGCAAATGTCAGGTGGGTATGGCAGAGGTCTCCTACCTGGGACATGGAGATGGGAGTGGTATGATCAGGCCAGAATCTGCCAAAGTGTAAGCCATTCAGGCATGGCCTGCCCCTGTTACCAAAAAGCATGTGAGAGCATTCTTAGGCACAGCAGAGTACTACAGAAAGTTTGTCCCCAATTATAGTACTATACCTGCTCCCCTCACAGACCTGGAAATGAAAAACAAGCCAGATAAGGTAGTGTGGACCCCCAGCACATGAGCAGGTATTCCAGAAGCTTAAAGGAGCATTGGGAGGACCCTCTGTGTTAAGCCAGTCAGGATGACAGCAAAGAATTTGTTGTGCTGGTGGATGCTTCAAACCATGGGGTGAGTCTATACTCAGCCAGGTCTCCTCAGAGTGAAAAGGGCACCCAGTGGTATATCTCAGTCATAGGCTCCAACCCAGGGAGGAGTGTTATGCAGCTGTAGAAAAGGAATGTCTAGCTATAGTAGGGGCACTGCAGAAAATTCAGCCTTATCTGTATGGAAGGAAATTCACTGTAGTTACTGACCACAATCCCCTAACATGGCTACATCAAGCCAGCCAGGAAAAATGCCAAGTTACTAAAGTGGAGCCTAGGGTTGCAGGCATATGATATGACAGTGCAGCTCTGCTGTGGGGTTTGCAAGGCCAACACAGGTGGCCTCTCAAGTCAGGGAATGTGGTGAAGTAATCTCAAATAGTCATCCCTATAAAGCAGAGTTCCTCAAGGGTCACTTGAAAAACTAACTTTAGTTTTTTTTTTTTGGGGGGGGGGTGATGTCACACTGTTAGCCCAGCTATTGGGAATTTTGTAAATAATTCTATGTCATTTGTGAATATTGATATGATTTATGCAGAAGTGCATGTAAAGTACTGAGCTAAAATGTTACCACAGCAGGGAGTATTGGAATAGAACAGGAATGTACTTGCACTATTGTGACTGTTTAGATGTATATGTTTAATGGAAACTGGAACACATGAAGTTAACTTGAAATATTTCAGAGAAAATAGTTGAAATTAAATTGTTTTTTTATAATTACTGGGCCATAAACAGAAGATGTTATCTCTCAGTTTCAGTGCAGTAGCAGACACAATGTCTAGAGCTGGAAGTTTTTTTGTATTGTCCTGAAAGAGAAGTAATTGCTAGGTTTGAGATGTAGAAGTGTTTTATTGTTTTATGACTTCTAGGATCTGCAAACATCTGAGAGATTTGCATTTTTCACAGAGAGATGCTAAATTCTGTTAGTTTCTGACAATGGGGATTTAACTTGGGAACTGAAAGTCAGGTGACAAAAAATGATGTCATCCAAGCTAACCCAGCAGTAATATTTGATATTAATTTAAGAACTTTTTCAGAGAGAGACTGGGCATTTTGTATCTGTCTTTTGATCTGACAACAACATCCACTCATCACCTTCTGCACTTGCCTTGCTATAAGTTTCTAGGGTATAGTAGCTCTTTTAGATTCAGATAAGAATATAGTAAAGTGTAGCTCAGATGTTTATTTATTTATTTATTTGAGACTGCCCTGCAATGTTGTTTTAAATATTTCCTGTGATTTTGAACTCTGATGTAAGTGATTGCTTATTTAGTATTGTCTTGTTCTTTTATTATTTATTATTAAATATATTTCAACCTTTTAATTGAGGCTGGTCTGTTTAGAGATAATCTCTTAGGGCACTTGCATATCTATTTTGTGACACTGTACAGGCAACTCCTAATTAGCATTGCTTTTGGTCAGACTACCACTTGGATTAATAGTAACATTACACAGTAGGATTGGACACTCTTTGCTATGGGCCATAAAGTAGCTGATAAGAGTTGGCTGGTGGGAGTTGGAACTACCTTACATTCTTGGCAGAAGGGGGTATAGCTAATAAACCTGTGCCAGCCTTCCGCAAGTGTATGTCTGTGTCTGTATATAAATCATATCTCAAAGAGTGTGTGTGTGTCAGCTACATGGGCAGAGACACGAAGCACTGGTTGGCAGAGAAGGTACTGGGGATCTCGGTTTGGCTACTCAGCTGAGATCTCAACCCTATTGCTGTGCCAATGGAGAGTCTTATTGGGGATTTGGAGAAAGAGGGAGAACCCTGGCCCGGACTGACTGTGATCTCTATGTGTTCTTAAGGGAAATTGCACTTTACTCTGTGTGTACTTGTCATCCTCTCAGTGTGTACATTCCCCATTGTTGCCAGTGGTGAGGATTGAGGCTCCTTGATTACTGGACCAGTGCAGGGGCATCACAGGCTGTATACCATGTGTTTTGAGAAGCCATTTTTATAAACCTGTTAATACATTTATTATTTCTCTTGGAAATATCAGTCAAGCATAACAGCTGGCATTTCTGGACATCTGAGCCATATTTATTTTACTGACGCCTTATACTAATATATGTGGTTAATGATTTTTATGTATTCTTTAAATGTTCATCACTTACCTTGGTTAATGGTGCTGACACCAAGTTGTGTCTTCTGGAGTTGACTATGTTTGATGCTCACAGAACTCGGCCATTAAATCGGTAAGTAAAGGCTGTTACCTTTGCATGCATCACTTTGACTGTTTGTACGTGTTTAGCTTCTTAATGTTTCACTTAAGTAGTGAGCATGTGTGCGTGTATGTGTGTGTGTGTGTGTGTGTGTGTGTGTGTGTGTGTGTGTGTGTGTGTGTGTGTGTGTATATACCATTCTCTGCCTCTTAGCCAGAGCCATAGCATATTGTGCATACCTCCCTCTACCAGGATCATCTCCACCTGCTGGTTCTTCATCAGACTCCTTATCTGTGTCTCCTGGCCCTGCTGGCCCTGAGTGTTGAAGCTCAGAACTGAGGTCCTTGGATTTGTTGCCCCTGTTGAAACTGTTTATTTAGAATTATATTGTGTAGCATGGCACAGATTGTCAGTATTTTGGCTGAGGTGGCTAAGTCATACTGCAGGGCATCTCCAGATGTATGTAGACATTTGAAACATGATTTGAGCAAGCCAAGTGCACACTGTATTGTGTTTCTAGTTTGAGCATGTGCGTCATTATAACCTTGATCTGTGGGAGTTGTCTGAATTTCTCATGGGAGTCATGAGCCAAGGTTACAGTGCATAACCAGTATTCCCCACTAGATGGCCATGAGCAAAGTCACCCCTCTATAAAACCTTAGATAAAGCTCACAGGTATACTATAAGTGGGCGTTATCAAAACTGCCAGAGCTACCTACACACATATTATAGCTAATCCTTGTGCATTGCAAATCACCTGACAGTTGACAGAGTGATGTCCTTTTTTAAGAAAATGACAATGTAGCATAGTGGTTAAAGGCCTGGCTTTGCATGCAGGAGTTCACAGTTTGAGTACCACGACAGGCACTTTATATTTGGACGGCGCAGTGGTGCAGCGGTAATATTGCCTCACAGCAAGAGGTTCTCTGGTTCAATTCTCGGCTGGGTGCCTTCTGTGTGGAGTCTGCATGTCCTCCCTGCATTTGTGTGGGTTTCCTCTTGGTGCTCTGGTTTCCTCCCAAATTACAAAGACATGCATCTGGAGCATTTCTCCCTGGGCTTCTGCTGAAAATTGGCTTCATTCCAAGTTGGACTTTCCTGGTTAACAAATGTTAAAATAAATTTAAAAAAAAATTCTGTTGATGTATCTGCCAGCACAGTATACAAGCACCTGTACAACTGCATGGACTCAGCCATACCGAAGAGAACTAAAACCTGCTCATCATGGAAACTCAAACCCATCTGATGGACATCCTGTATCAACAGGCTTTACAACAAAATGAAGAAACTGTTGTCCAAGGGTAAAAAGGCTCAAATTTCCAAGTGGCAAAACTCCCTCCTTAGCTTCAACAAGCAAATCAGATCACTAGTGAAACCTCCAAAGCCATTTATGAATCAAAACTAGCCTCTGAAACAAAGGCTAACCACAAAGCCTTTTTCAGTTATGTCAGGAACCTCCATGGCAAAGCACAGGTTTGTTTTGAATTAGTTCTTAATGGTACAACTTATACTGATCCTGTTGACTTAGCCAATCTGCTAGCAGATAGGTTCTGTACAAACGTCATTTCCCTGCTGCCCCAAAGGCCCATTCAACATCCCCGATACTTGTCCCGCACCTCACTTCTCCATAGATCAAGTGTTAAAGGTCCTATTCAAGGCAAAGAACACAGCTTCCATGGGACCTGATAGTATCAAACTCAAACCGCCAAACAAACCAATGAAAACAAAAACCTCTAAGGGAGCAGTCCTGCAGCAATAAATTCAGTGAATCCAATAAATACAGGTGATCGCTGTAGTAAATAAAATATTGTAAGCACTTTTATTTAACACAAGAACTTTCGGCAGGCTTAGTATCCTGCCTTCTTCAGACAAAACATTACATACAGGGAAAGCCTTGCTTAAATACTTATTACCCTTATTAATGACCTCATAATTGAGGACCCACCTACAATAAAAACTCTACTTTTAAGTACATTAAAGCCCTTCAAAATGTTGAAAGAATATATAAAACAGACTTTTTTAAAATCAATGCAAGCCACATTTACAAGCCTATAAATACTGTGATTATATATAGTGATAAAAATGAACATACTTCCACATAACTCCATATGCAACTTAATAAATTTTCAATCATTTAAAAACATTTAAAAACAGAAAAAACTGTTGTGAAATATAAGAAGTCATCGACCCAAACCAGCCAAACCCTCTAAGGCTGATGAGAGTCCAATGTGCTTACAAAATATATAAACTTACAATGACAAAGTGTTACCTCCATATTTGTAAAAAGAAAATTAGGGTGTGCAGCCAAAGTCACTAAAACTGATGAAATATGCTGAACCTGCCCTATATTTCTAAAGGTATAATGTTCCGTAACTGTGAATAAAATAATATAATATGCATAAATCTAAAAATCTATAAATCCCTTTATGTTTTTTTCTTTCTTTTATGTGTACATATACGATATGTGTATGCATGCGTACAATACGCACCCACACGTAACAATAAATACACACATATATAGATGTATATATGTGTGTATAAACCCCCCCCAACCAAAAAAGACTCAAAACACACACAAAAAGAATATGTACATATATGTGTACACATCCATATGAATATGTACAAAATACATCCTATATAAAATTTATTGATAGAAACAATAACGTCCTAACCAAATATAAATTTAAACTATCTTCGCAGGGCCAATAATTTTAGACCTGATAGTATCTCAGGCTGCATTCTGCACCATCTCCAGCAAGAACTAGTCTTGCCATTGAGCACCATATTCAACCATAGCCTAAGTACAGGCTTCATTCCAGGAGAGTGGAGAACTGCCATTGTCATCCCTTTGCACAAAGGTGGTGCCACTACTGACCCTGGAAACTATTGCCTCATTAGCTTGACAAGTCTCATCTGTAAGGCCATGGAGCATATCCTTATAGACCTCATAAACATAATCAAGGACATAGGCAATCTCCAAGCACTTGGCCCCACCCAGTTCAGATTCATCAAGGGCAGATCTTGCCTGTTGAACCTGTTTGGCTTTTTTGAGACTGTCACCAAGGCACTGTATAAGGGAAAGTCAGTACATACAGCTTATCTTGACTTGGCCAAAGCCTTTGACATAATCCTTCACTCAGGTATCATTAAAAAGCTATCACAATTTGGTGTAAATTTCTCTCTCATCAGGTGGGTGGCCAGCTGGCTCACTGATAGGGCCCACAAGGTCAAAATAGGTGCCTCCACCTCCAACAGCTGACCTGTCACTAGAGGTGTTCCCCAGGGATCTGTCCTAGGACCCCTGCTGTTTGGCATCTACTTCTCAACGGTCCAGGCAAAGACAAAATGCCTGTGGCTTCTGTGGCTGACCAAGTTTGCAGACAACTGTAAATTGGGTGCTGTCATTGACTCCCCAAATGATGTTAACATACTACAAGAGCATCTCACAGCAACAAATGACCAGTGCCAAAGTCATGGCCTTAAGTTAAATGCAAAAAAATGTATTATCATGCCATTCAGCAAAAACACGGCTCCTATTGATTACCACAACCCCCTAAGCACACAAACTGTGGTGAGAGACCTAGGTACACAGGTTGACAACAATCTCACATTCGACCATCATGTAGTGGCAGTGGACAGAAAAGCCTTTTACTTGGTTCATCTCATAAGTAAAGGGATTGCATCCAGAAAACAGGAGGTTATTACCCCTTAGGCCAATAATTGAGTACAATGCCCCATTTAGTATGTACCTCTCCAAATACCTGCACCAACTGGAAAGGCCAAGGAAATACCTCACAAAAAGAATCCATGGCCTCCAACACCTGGCCTATGTGGACAGGCTCAAATCACTATCACTCTGCTTGGTATTGTACAGATTGTACAGATTGCTCAGAGGTGATCTGTGTCTCACCTACATGACAATCTCAGACCCTGCTCTACTAGAGATGCTCCATATCTGTAAGTCTAACTCCTTGTGCAATACCCAATCAAAAGGCTTAAATGTAATATGTGACATTAACAAAACCACAAATTTGTCACAGGGTTCCACATGTGTCCCTCAATGACAGAGGTGACAGGTGCTGATTGAGGTTTCTTTTTTAGTGCTAAACTCTTGGCTAGGCTTGTAAGGTCACCAGGGCCATTAGCCTAGTAATCTCATATGATCATGTGAGCCTATGATCCAACCCTCTTCATCAGACTGGGCATTTATTTCAAGGTATGTGCAGTCTATGGCCCACAGAATATCAGAGAAATGTGAAATAGCATAGAAAAATTGTATGGTGGTAGCTCTCCTCTGGGATATGTGGAAACCAGAAATGCTCCCTTAGATGTTGCCACATTATATTGAGAAACTGGTGTAATATTCTTATGGCTGAGGTCTGTGGCACCCCTAACATATCCCATGTGGGTCTGTGAAGTGTGCCTGTTGCTAGCATACATAATGCTACAAACACCTTGGTTTCTACTGGGATGCATTCTCCATGATTTCCTTGGGGCCTCAGGTGAGACTGGCAGAGGTTAACTATTGCCTCTAAGGTATCTCTGTCCACTCAGTAATGCTCTAATATTTCAGTATCATGAAGTCCATGTCAAATGTGGTCTGAACACTCTTCTCCTTCTAGGCTGAGGTCTAGCAGCAGCAGCAGCACCTTATATTAAAGTCTATTGCACATGCAGATTAATGATGACAGCAGCAACTCCTAACATTTTTTTTGAACTGACTCCATGGCTGTATTCGAAAGAGTATTGGAATTCAAGGCTAAAGGGAGAGGGGCATGTAGGGATGGGTTTTATACATTCCTGAATCACTCCACCATGTTGAAATGCCTCGTTAACATGTAATTCACCTACTTATTCATTCATTAGCATATCTTACCTTTGTTTTGCAGCTATGCACAGCATGTACTGCTATTTAATGAATTGTACTCATTGCTCCATGTCACGTGCATGTGCTTTTATGAATCTGACCCCTATTCAGAAATGTTTTAACTGGCATCAGTAAAACTTATTTTGAAAATTTCCATTCCTGCTATGTATGGCTCATCTTAGACAATGAAATGAAAATCTGCTCACTTAAAATATACAAAGGGTAAGACATATGTCAGACCAACTACAGGCCCTATACCTTTATTCTGTCTCATATTGTTTATTGAGAGTTGATTTGTGCCTAATGTACAAGCCATTCTCAGATCTAGCCCTGATGAAAATGTTACATATTTGCAAGAAAAAGTATACATGGGTAATGTCTTCCATGGACCTAACTCTTATTTGTGACTGTAAGAGAACTTGCTGGAGAGAAAGATTCATATCCTAAAGGCTACCTCATCTATGGAATAAACTTCCCATCTTTGTAAAACAAAGCCTGTCCCACACTGTCTTCAAAAAGAATTTGGATAAATGGATGGGGGGCTTTAAATTCATTCCTGGGGTAATGCCCATGTCCCTTATGGACAGAGGCAGCCTCTAAAATGTCTCAGGGCTCCAACATGCAATAACACAGTACCCCAATACCACCCTATCCCATATCTGGGGAATTAAGATATAATATTGCCATATCCTGGGTATTGTTAGCTAGGCCTGTAAAGGCTTTTGTGTCATTAGCCTAGTAATCACCTATGAAACTATGAAACTATAAAAGAAGACTTAGGAGTGATATGTACTGGGACTCCCCTACCAGGTAAAGTTAAGAAACTCCTACAACAGATAATACAGAGATACAGCTGTTATTGAAGTCATTATTATAGGATAACCAGATAACAAGCTCATCTACTGATCAAGCCATATTTCATATGCAGAGACTTCTTTTTGTTCATAGATGATCAGGTCACTATTCCTACCAAATTAAGAAAAGAAATGCAGCTGAACTTATATCAATCTTACCTATGAATGTGAAATTATAAATTAAGCACAGCAGATTTTATGTATTGGCCAAACATGCAATTCAAGTAGAACACATGATACAATTTATTTTTATTTTATTTTACATTTGTTGACCGGGCTAGTCTAGCTGGATACATTTCCATTTTCAGTAGAGGCCCGGGGAGAAATGCTCCAATAGCAAAATTAGATAATCACTAGAACTATAAGATAAACATAGAAATCATTGTTGTACCATAGTAAATGAAAGAAGTTCAATAAAAATATATATGAAACAATAATAAAAATAGAGGAAAAGTTGGTATTTACGCTAGTATAGAAAATCATAATGGTCATGTGATGAATTAATTTACTGTAATAAAATTGACATAACTTTAGTATACAATTATGGAGTAGATTTTACAGCAATTAGCAGGAAAGGGTCTGCCAATATGTTCAATTGTGATCACCAGTTCAGTTTTCCTGAAGATTTTAAAGAAAATATATGAGAGAGTTAGTAAGGTGAAGAAATAAGATAGTGTAAGCAAAGGTTAGTCAGGTTTACAGAATGGACATAACCAGTGAGTTTTAAGGTGTATTTTGAGTTTTTGTTTAAAGAGAGGTAGGGAAGAGATGTTAGTTCAACGGGAAGTAGGTTCCAGTCTTTTCCCACTGTGTTAGAAAAGAGGGAATTGCCAGCCTTGTTGTTAATTTTGGTTATGGTAGCTAGAAACTTGTTAGAAGAGCGTAGTGAATTTAGGTTTTTATAGGGAATTATGAGATTTGATAGTATAGAAGTACTGCTAGTTTGGTAAAATATCTTGTGGGCCATGGTAAGTTGGGAGATTTTCAGAAGGTTTTGAAGTTCAAGCCAGCCTAGCTGCTTTAGATTTTGAGAGTGGTGAGTTCGAAAGGGATTATCAGTGGCAAATCTGGTGATGCTGTTGTAGGCATGCTCCAGTTTGACAAGGCTACAATACAAGACTACAATCTTTATGTCATGCCTAGGAATCAAAATCAGATGAAAAAAGTATTTATACATTTTATTACAATACTGCCCCCTAGTTAAGTTTTCCCAATAGAATATGATCATCTTTCTTCTCTTTTATTATTACTATTCAAATTATACACGTCATTCATTTCAACAATACTACAGCAACCTCTGCGATTAATGCACTCACATCAGCATTTGCAAGTTATGGTATAGCAAAACAAACTAAGTCATTCCGTGGTCTGTAGTTCACTTGTCCATTTGTCAAGAGTTCAAAAAAGTTCCAAAGAATGGGGTTTTAAGCTTGTCGTGCCATGTCCTAGATGTCCACAGTCAAATGGCCAGGCGGAGTATATGATACAGCAGTAAAAATACCTTCAAGAAAGGCAGTGTATCTAAGCAGCTACATGATACCTAGCAATATTTGAATACAAAAATACATTATTATGAGCTGTAGGATTTTGCTAGCTCAGTTTGGGGGGGGGGATTAGAACAAATCTTCATATACTGAGTTGCTCCCTCCATGCTTATGACGCATATCAAGATTCCTGCTTCTGTGATGTTTTGTAATATGCATATTAAAATCCGACAGAAGTTATAAAAAAGCAGGAGGGGTAGCCTTAATCTACCCCAATTTATATACAATACTACCCTACTCCAAACATATCCCAAAATTCAGTAATGCAGAACTCCTCATAACCTTCTTAAAACTTAATACAACGAAGCAACTGTGTATTGTTGTCTTATATATATCCCCCCCAGTCACAACATTGCCATACTAAAAGACATTCTGTCTTGGATGTCACACAATATATCCAATGAAACAATAATCATGGGTGATGTCAACATTAATTGGGAAAACCTAACCTCAGAATTCCCACTCAACAGTATAAATATTTTTGGTTTCACAAAACTTATCACAACTCCAACCAGATATTCTAAAAACTATAACCAAGGTTCAGTTCCAGACTGGATCTTAGTTACTGATCCTACAAAATATTCTAAGTCCGGCACTCTCCCAGACACATTAAGTGACCGCCTTCCTGCATATACTTGTATAAAAACACTCAATCTCCCAAAGACCATACTTATAAAACATCAGAAAACCCAACCAAGTTCAACCAAGAACTTTTTATTAATATACTTAAGTCCTTAAACTGGATAATGCTGAAAACACTACCCCTAGATGATGCAATTACTCACTTTAAAAAATTATTTCTAGACACCCTTCATAGCCTAGTCCCACTTTGAACAAAAATAACTAAAATTAATCACACACCTCAGGTAACAAAATCCACAAAAAACTATTAGCAAACAGAGATAAGGCCTGGAAGGAATGTCAGAATAGGAATGATCAAAATGTACAAAACTAAAGATACTTATGCAATCAGGCAAAAAAAACTTAAAACAATTGAGAAGAAACAATACCTTACACAACAACTAACCAATCATAAAACTAACCCCAAAGAGTTCTGGTTTACAGTCTCTTCTCTTTTTTCCCCGGGTCCAAACAAAATCCCACCCCAACTATAGACAAATCTCCATCTCAAATTGCAGAATGATTTAATTGTCACTTTATATAAAGTATAGCTAGCCTAATCAATACTCCTAGCAACACCCCCAGTCCCAACACTGCAACAATTTTAACTCACCTCATTCTCAAACATCACCAAAACCTACTGTACACCCATCTCTTTCACTCCAAAACACCTCAATGACAGACTCTAATTCTCCAAGCTTCTAACTGCAACCTGTATCCATTAGCCACATATGTAACTTTCTACACAAAATAAAACCCATATGTAACTTTCTACACAAAATAAAACCAGGCTCTCTTTCTGCTGATAACCTCCCAGCCAAATACCTAAAACTTGCTGCTGATGCCATTGCCTACCCAGTTAGTATTCTCATCAAGAGATCTATCACAAAATCCCATGTTCCCTCCCTCTGGAAAAAAATCAGTCATAACCCCCTTACACTTACACAAAAGTGGAATATCTAATGAGCTGTCTAACTACTGCTCCATTGCTATCCTATCTCCTCTCTCCAAAATCTTAGAAAAATATGTACATAAACAACTCCTTCACCACTTTATCCACAACAATCTAGTAACACCCACCCAGCACAGCTTTCATCCACAAAAATCTAGTAACACCCACCATCGACCAGCACATAATGCAACAGCATTAATATTTTTCACAGATACTATTAATATAGCAAGAGACTCAGGCCAGTTAGCCTCAGCACTATTTCTTGATCTATTGAAACCTTTTGATACTGCCTCATATCTCAGACTCTTACAGGAACCTTTGGTCTTTCTCTACCTTCACTGCAGTGTTTTTCTAGCTATCTCTTCCATAGACAACAATGTGTAATATGGCAAAGCCGTCTTTCACAATTACTAATCAACAAAATAGGAGTTCCACAACATTCCATCCTTGGTCCCATCCTCTTCAATACCTTCATAAATAATCTTCATACTGCCTCCTGGCAAAGTTCCATAGTCCAATATGCAGATGATGTCACTCTCATCTCTTGTTCTACCAACTTAGATCACCTAAGACAAATAACCCAAACTGCTTTCTCCTCCATCAAGTACTGGTCTAATAATGCTCAATTACTACTCAATCCCAACAAAAGTAAACTCTTTCTTTTTACACCAAGGAATCTCTCGACTCATTTTAAGATATTTTCCTTAAAGACCACAGAAATTGAAGTGGCCTCAATTGATAATCAATTCACCTTTGACCTTCATATATGTAACACTACTAAAACAACATACCACAAACTAGGGATGCTCTACTAGCAGAAACACTTCATGGATACAACCACCAAAACAGCTTTAACCACTACCTACCTACCTGCTACCCTCCGTACTTTATGGTGCCCCCATTTAACTAACCTCCAGAAAATTCTAAAAAATAAGCTGAAATCCTACCACAACAAAATCACAAAATTTGAAATAGGCTTATCTTATTACAAACACCACTGCTCTGCTTTCACTCAGCTTAACTGGCTAGAACTTCCACAACATCTTAGCTACCTCCAATTAACTATGGCCCATAAAATCACCTATAGTACTGACACCTGTCCCACCTTAAATTTAATACTTCACATCTACACACCTGGCCAAGCTCTACGTTCTGAAGACAAACATCTTCCAACTGTAATTAAACCTAACAAAACTGCTGGTCAATGCCTTTACTCTGTGTAAAACTATGGAACTCACTTCTGTTAGATATCAGATCCACCTCAAACCTCAAGACATTCAATTTTAAGCTAAAAGACTTCTTCTTCAGGTCACATACCTGTCCTTGTATCAATCCAGGCTGACTCCCACCACTTTTTAATGTACCCTAGATCAACTACTGTACTTCTTTCCCATCGTGCTTTCTGTATTCCACCTTTATCTGTACACCAGCTCTTATTGTTACTAACTCCTCTTCATCCCTCTCTGGGGTCTGATCTTCCTACTATACTTGCCCTGTCTCAACTCCCAGTACTGTGCCTCTACCAGCCTTTTTCTACTGAATCTTTATCTTAATTTATTATCTCCCCCTCTCACCCATCCTTCAACACCCCACTCCCTATATTCTCCACCTGCCTTATCTCCAGCCTCAGCTACATTTCTATGCCACTTCTATTAATATCTAAAGATCTCCGCACTAACCCAATTAACCTATTTATATAATTTTCTTCTCTTACCCAGTTATCTCTTTAGGTTATTATTTCCTTATGTAACCTTGACCCATAGAAAACTACCTTTTGTAAACTTTAAGTTCTGATTACATATTTTAGAAATGCTTGTTTTTTCATTATATGTAAATATGTGTGTAAATGACACTTTTGGCATTATTTGTTAATTTGGCTTTTTTGCTTTTGTTTTTGTTGTCAATTTTGTAAAACATTTTTTTATTTCTTTCTTTGTATTGGAGCTTTTCTACCCGGGCCTCCACTGAAAATGGGTTTCTTATGCAATCGAACTTTCCCCCCAGGATTCATGAAGCTCGGCGCAAGGACGGCATTAGCCTTGCACTGACTGTGTGGCATAGAGATGGCGCAGCAGCACCACATGCATATTAATGAAGGTGTGCTGCCGTAATGGCCACGTGCATAGGAAACATGTGCGAGTGCAGGGGGCTTGTCCAAGTGCTGCACGGAGGCGTGATCATGTCGGCTGCATACACGCAACCTAAAATGCTGACTAGTACATCCTGCCTCCAATAGTAATCACTCCTGTCAGTGTCCATGGATACTGAAATGTATGCAAAGCATACAAGACAACTTGCAAACACCACAATAAGAAGTAAACACAAAGGCACGTAGCTGAATATTGAGTTCCTGTCCCTCGAACAAAGATATTTAAAACCCTGTGCCCGTATTCCATTGTAGTGTTGCTAGTTATACCAAGTGGACCGCCAATTGCCAAGCCTAGCCCAATGGTATGGGTTACCACCTATCCCACATTGTGAGGGACAGTCCCCCTCTAGGCAGGTGTGTCCATACCAAATTCATAATAAATGTGAAATGTCCTGCGATAGTAGGACATAATTATGTCCCATATTTTATGAAATAGTTCCATACAGTACGTATGTCCGTATATAAAATACCTATATGTTACAAGAAACAGAATAAGCAAGTAAATGAAACAGAAATAAGCAACTACACCACCACAACAATAAAAGCTTATATGTAGGCATGAAACTAAAGTACTATCCTTTGTAATGACTGTGGGTATGTGTTGGCCTGTAAACTCAGATGTGTGCCACGAAAATGTCCCATCCAGGTCATATGAAAATGTGGCAACCCTACCAATGGTCAGAGCATTCACCCAAAATCTGCCCATTTGCGGTCCAAGACGTCCTTGCCAGGACAGCCCATAGATGAACGGGTATCACCCGGGTCTACCTACCATGTCACGAAAGATAATTATTTGTGAGTACCTATGTGTGTGACGTACAGCATGTGGGTGATCTGAAATGTTAGTGTAGACATCACAACCATATTGGTCCCAGAGATATGTAGTGTACACAATGTGTTCTGTTGACTGTGCCATGGACCATCAACTAGAGAAGGGATGAATGTTGATTGTGGAATATGGGGGTGGGGGGTGATGGGTAATGTAATATATCACCAATGGGAGACTGGGTTGGATGCACAATAAGTGAACTGGAGGTCTACGAGGGAGCGGTGTGTGAATCAGGAAGATAACCAAAGAACAAATATACACATACGCAATACAATCCCACAAACATGTGAACATTAAAATGTGCAATACACATGTACAGAAATGTTACTGGCACATACCTACATAATGGTCTGGCCTAAATTGAGCCATCCTACCCCAACACACCTGAATACATAATTGAATACCCATCATCCCCTTCACAGCACACCACTCACCCTTCCTGAACGTTCACTAAAACCAGCCATACTCGGGGTGCTAGATAGGAGCGGCCATATCTGCACATAGTGACCCCTACCCATATCCAGTAGGAAGTCTCACCCTAGGCATTCTCAGGATTGCAAACTATGTATCTCTTGCATGTATAACTCTACCTTACAGCCATAAAGCAAAGATGGTCATCGTTCCCCACAATTTCTGGATATCCCTCATGGGATATGTATCTGTTCTAAACATTAGACTTGGTGTCACGACATGATGTCCAATCCTGTATACATCTGGACACAAGTTGTATGAGCAGTAGATGTCCACAAGACTGCTCAGCCTCCAGCCGGTCCTGCAGAACCTACGACTTGGGATTAAACGCCTGACCATGATGCACGTCTCCCCACGTGCATTATCTGGAATATATACCTTACGCATTCACAAAGTGGCAGTCGGATATAGAGTGCTTAAGGCACTGTAAAGCAGACGTAAGTAGGGTTACCACCTGCCCCACCTTGTGAGGGACAGTCCATTTTTTGGTAGTTGTGTCCAGACCAAATATAATGCAATGGCAAATGTCCTGTGATAGTAGGAAATATGTCCCATATATCATGTAACAGTTGCATAAAACAGTTATTCATGTAAAATACTCAAAGTTACAAGAAACAGGTGAAGCAAACAAACCGCTACAAGAATAAGCGTTCATTTAGGGAAATAAGTAAAGTTCTAACCTTTGTACTGACCATGGGTATGTGTCAGCCTGTAAAGTCTGATGTGTGTCCCAAAAATGCTCCACTTTGGCTATATGAAAAGATGGCAACCCAATAAGCGGGTATGCAAGCATGTATGTGCGACGGTAGGTGGCGGTGATTCAACGGTATGGGAAATGTAAATGAACATGTAGGTGTATATGCATGTGTATGTACAGACCGATATACACACACACACACACACACACACACACACATATATATATATATATATATATATATATATATATATATGTGTGTGTGTGTGTGTGTGTGTGTGTGTGTGTGTGTAGATATAAAGAATGAACATGGTCACAATATAGGAAATCCCCGTAATAGTTAGTGCTGTTATATATCAGGATGGCCATAGGTGAGCACACCTCTGCATCCCAAACCACAGGTAGAACGCTAAAAGTGGAATGAACGATCTCCCCTTGCTAAGTCTGACATTCAACTAAGCACAGGGCAGTCCTGGTCCCAGTCGGACAAGCTTAAACCCAGAAGACCATATGAACACCTTGACAACCAAACACATGTATGTGCCAGGACTATAGGCTGTAGAGGTCTGAATATCTTCGGAGTGAGTCAACATACGGCACGAGTCCAGAAGAGTAGGGAATAGGGAATGACGCATGTGTAGTAGTGCATTTTTCCCAACAGGTAAATGGATGCCTGCTGTGTAAGTGAAGTGATGAGGCGTGTGTTCGGGTAACTATGCACCATGGGTATACATATAAATGAGGCAGAACACTAATAGTGTAGTGATTAGAGCATCCGCCTAACGAAAAAGCATTCATGGTTTAAGGTCAGCAATAGCACATATCATTTTCCTTGTGGAATTAATGTTGCTCTGCTGTAAAGCCGACATTTAAACATGTAAAGGTGAATGTGTGTATCGCATGGGACTATTAACCAGTTCCTTTCAATCAAAGTGGTATTGTCATAATGTATAAGGCACAAATAAGCATAAATAAGTGACAGTAAACATATATAATGCACAGTAAGCATAGGTGAGTACGCCTGCGTGGGTGTAAGTGGCTACCAGCATAGGAAATGTATGTTTGTATGTACAGATGTAATATATATATATATATATACATATATATATATATATATATATATATATATATATATATATATATATATATATAGACGTAACAGTAAAGCATACACAAGGGATGTGAAGGGAATCAAGAGCAATGTTGGTATTGTAAAGTGCGTCCAGGGTATGTCATAAAATGCTGCCCAGGAAAGAGCAGAGCAACGCTACTCACACCTCAGGCAGGGTATTACCACTGGGAGTAACATCGTTGAAATTCTAGGTCTACTTTACACACAGGAGGAATGTAGTCCCATGCTGGGACCTCCAAAAATTGGAAAGCGCAAATGGCTGTATTCCATAACATGAGGAAAGGCACGCATGTGTAAATATACATGGCGGGAGACCCTGTAAATACATGAGGTGGGACAGAATGTGTGTAGGGCCCCAAAAGCTCTGGAGAGGGAAATGTGTAAAGGTGTGTCATGGCTGTGATAACAAGTGAATAATGGATTCTACACCTGTAAATTTAACATGGGTGGGGTGTAGGAACTATGGGTATGCAATTATGGATCCAGGCATGCCAGGGTTGAATGGGCCAGTTCTAATGGACTGCCCCGTGGAGGTCATAGGTTCATAGGTTCATAGGTAGGTACTAGGCTATCAGCCCTGGGGCCTATACAAGCCCAGCCAAAAAGGTACCCTGGCTTTTGCCACCCAAGAAAATTATTCTCCTGTGCCACTGTCGAGCAGAGCCACAGAGGTGATCCCCAGGGTGAATTTCCTATTTCCCATCCAATCATCAAGATTTTTCTTGAAGAGTGTTAATGAGGAGCTTTGTTTGATATAGATAGGTAGTTTATTCCAGAGTGTGGGAAGTCTCTGGGGCAGGAATCTATCCCTCCGGCATGTTCTGTTTATTGTGGTGACAAGGTTTAGGTCCCTAAAGCGTGTAGCTCGGAGAGATTGGGATTTCTTTAAGTGGAGCATGTCCAACAGCTCTGGGTTTGACATAGCTTTATATGTTAGGCAGAGATCACCTATGAGTAGGCGATATGCGACGGAGTAAAGCTGGAGTTTTTTGAGACGGTTCATGAGGGCATCTGTTTGAGGCCGGTAATCCTCTTTGTGAGGTATTTCTGTGGCCTTTCCAGTTGTTGTAGATTTCTTGTGAGGTAAATACCAAAAGGGGCGTTGTACTCTATAATGGGTCTAATGAGTGATGAGTAGAGGGGAACAATGACCTCTTTTTTTCTGGATGAGAAACCTTTTGTGATGAGGTGTAGAAGGATTTCCTGACTACTGTGGTGATGCAATTATCAAAGGAGAGACTACTGTCTACCTGTGTCCCAAGGTCTCTTATCACACTTTCAATGTTAAGTATACTACCACCTATGTTGTAGTTCATAGGTACAGAGTTTTTACCAAAGGGGATGACCATGCACTTTTTGGCATTGAGCTTGAGGCCATGGCTTTGACACCAGGCATCTGTCTCAGTGAGGCCCTTTTGTAGGATATCCACATCGTTAGGAGTTTCGATTATGGCTCCTAGTTTGCAGTCATCTGCGAACTTCGTTAGCCAAAGACCTTCTGTGTTAGCCTGTACTTCAGAAAAGTAGATACCAAACAGGTCAGCTAGGTCATAATAGGTTTTTTGTTGAA